>NW_015642528.1:2228528-2266708 GCF_001515625.1 Sinocyclocheilus rhinocerous
GCTGTTTTCAACATAATAATAATAATAAATGTTTTTTGTGTGTAGCAAATCAGAATATTAGAATTATTTCTGAAGGATCATGCGACTGGAGTAATGATGCTAAACATTCAGCTTTGATATCACAGGAATAAATTACATTTTAAAATATATTCAAATAGAAAAGAGTTATTTTAAATAGTAAAAATATTTCACAATTTTTATGTTTTTGCTGTACTTTTCAAATATCAAATAAATGCAGGCTTAGTGAGCAGAAGAGACTTCTTTAAAAAACATTAAAAATCTTTCTGTTAAAAAACTTTTGTCAATTGTAAACCTTTTAGGGGTAGATAAGATACAGAGTTGCCTCAGTGACAAGCTGTTGTACTCCTAAAGGTACAATTTTTGCATTATTTGTTTCTGAGAGCAGAAATGCAGCCATCTCTGGCCTTTGTGCATGACATCCTCTCTGCACAACAGGAAGGGCTGATCCTCATGTCGGAGTGCGATTTATTGTGTGCTTGTAAAAATAACCATTTCCATTCACTTCCTGTCAGCTTACAAAGACAACATTGTGTCTCTATCCACACAATGCTGTCTGATAGCTTCTTAGGTTGAGACACAGTAAGTGAATGGAAGCACAAGCACAGCTTCAGCCTCTGCTCTGTAAACCCCAGGATTTGTATGTCTTATTGCAGCTAGTTTGCAGTCACACTCCTTTTCATCAAAGAATCACTCTCATTTTGCTGTTCCTGCAGTGCTATTAAGCACCATTAGTGAGTTTATATGTGCTGAGGGAGACGGGGGAGGAAAGCTGCCGTAGAAGGAATTGTCACAAGTTTTGTGCTATTGCAGACATTAAAAAAGCAGGTTTGTTATGAAACCCTTCACACTGACCTATATTGTAGAGTCACTCTAGCCTATCCAGAGGTGCTACTCTTAAAGTAAAACACCTTCTCTTGCGTCTGTAATTGCAGACTAATGCAGCAATTCATGAGACAGTAATGGGACTGAGAAGACTGATCAATCATGGTATTCTGTGGTGAAATCAGGGCTCAATAATGAGGAAGTCCAAGGCATGTTTATGAATTTATAGCTGTCATGAAGTTATAATATAGCCAAATAATTTTCAGCTTTTACTAAAATATAGTGTGTGTGTTGTGGCCAGTAAAAGAAATGGCAGGCAAAAACACTGGCACAATAAAAAATATTTCTTGGAGCAACACAACTGTGTAAACATTGATAATAATAAATGTTTCTTGAGCAGCAAATCAGCATATTAGAATGATTTCTGAATGATCATGTGACTCTAAGGACTGGAGTAATGATGCTGGAAATTCAGCTTCGCATCACAGGAATATATTTTTAAATATATTCAAATAGACAACGGTTATTTTTAATAATAACATTTCACAATATTAGTGTTTTTACTGTATTTTTGCTTACATAAATGCAGCATTGGTGAGCACAAGAAACTTCTTTAAAACATTTTTAAAAATCTTATCACCCATAACATTTTGTATTTCATGTCAGTTTATTTATTTAATTGTTAAGTAGCCACTTTGAGTCCTGATCACCCAGTTTATTTTATGATAATGACCAGTGTGTTATCCATCACACAGTATTTCTTCCATGTAAATAATGTGAGCTCAATAAGAAAATGTACACCTGACTGTAAAACACAGCCATTTAAGGTACAAAATATGCTCACAAATATAATCATTAAACAAAAAACACATTTGTCCTCATTTGTAAGTCGCTTTGGATAAAAGCGTCTGCTAAATGACTAAATGAAAATGTAATGTAATGTAAATTTAAGCTAACCTTTGTCCATGCTACTCTGAAAAAAGGCCACAGTAGAAACCTGTTTAAATTAGGTTATGTAATTTGTCAGCGTGCATCGTTCTCCTCTTAGGTACAAACATTTATCTTCAGTTTTTGCTGAGGGCAGTTGTGATTTAAGATGCGCATTCTAAACATCAGACTAATTGGACCAAACATTGCTGAGACTAGCAATATAATAGACGAGTTCTCTTGTCAGACCACATTATTATACAAATAACCTGTGGGATTCAGATGACATTTCACGGGTTCAAATATGTGTGCTTCTATTTTCCTCTCCCTTATTATTCAAATATCACAGTAATGCGTAGGACTGTGTTCAGACATAAGAAACCATTCATCAGAAACCAAGTCAGAGGCTGTCAATCAAATCCAATAGATTCGGGCTACTTTGGAGTATGTCAGTGAGACAAAGCGAAATGTGGATTCCCAAAGCCAGATTTTAGCTCAGGATGAGGCCTACCGCTGGGTTGAAAAGAGCATTCAGAAAAATCTCATTATAAGAGCTGCATAGTTCTACATGACACATAATCTAGGTCAGTTATATTAGCCCTGGAGGTTAAGTCAAGCTCAAAGTGAAGCATGCTTTGCATGTCTGAACAGATGACATCATCACAATGGCTAGACGGGTGATTCCAAACATCCCAGGGGGTTACAAGGAAGACAAAAAAAAAACATCTTGACCAGTGTCACCTACTGTAAATATGTGCAACTGACATAAAAATCCTAATCAGTGATACCTGGGTTTTGTGTATCTGTTGACATGAATATATTGGGATTGGAATCCATGTCTTTGTTCATGCAACTGGAGCTCCTTGCTCATATAGATCTGTCACATTAACATATGAGGCAAGCCCACTTTTCGATGAAATATGAATGGATGCAAAATGCATAAAGGATGCATTAGGTGCTCAATTTTTTTCCTCGCAGCACCTGTCCATGAGGCTCACCTTTGTTTTATGGCTTTGTCTGTAGTTCTATCATGCCACGCCCTTCTATGTGTAAATGCATAACCATAAAATTAACATCGATTAAAAATCAAGACATAAAAATAAAAGATGTCATGCTGCTCTTAATAAGCAACAATTTGTGAAAGTAAGGCAATTATCATGCAGAATGGACATGACAAATGGAAAGAGAGGAATACTGTCATTCTGTCATTCCTTGCAACAAAGGATTGCACGCGATCAAAGCACTGACAGTGTTTTGTGTCCTACCTCGCAGTCGTACAGATTCATTAACTGGCTAACTATCCACTCCTCCAAATTCAGTCGCCTCCTCAGCTCTTTTCTGTCATATTTTACGGTCACTCGTCCTTGCTTCTGTGGCACTTCTTCTTCGGTACCGGGAGGTGTTTGAAAATAAACCCGGGGCTGGGGTGTCGTTTCCGGACTTGTTACCGCTGCCATTGTCCCTAATAAAAAAAAAGCTGAGGGGGATTTAATGGCTTAATTAATTAGAGCATCAATTCAAACGAGAGAGCTGGTCATGTGCACATCCATGCTGGAAAAAAAGTGCCGGGCCCCCTTTTCTTTAAATGGAACAGACCTTTAGCTTACAAGGAGTCCGCAACGGTAACGTTAGACTGGGATCAGGCATACAAGGAGCTTAGAAAACAGAAGAATTCATCAGACTAATTGTGTGGCCGTGGTTTATCAAAGTCCATCTTCCCCAAATCGGTCCATCAATTGTCACAGAACAGCTTGTGGGCGCCTCCAAGCGAATCATTCGGATCGTTTGAATCAATGAATCAGTAGAGTCGGATCTTTTTAATAAATCAGCAAAGCGGTTCATTAACAGACTGACTCGCTACTAGCACACTACTCTGCTCTATTTTACATTACACTACACTACATTTATATTTAAGAAATAGTAATATTTAGAGATGTATATTATATTATATAGAGTATATTATCAATGCAGAGTTCACTGTGAAAGGTTTCTTTCGCGCGAAAACCTCCGAACCGAAAACCTGAGCTGGAGCCAACTGAAGATTTGACTGTCCAGAGTAGGGAACTATGATGTCACTTTGTAGGCAAAAACCCGGAAGCGAGTTAGCATTTTAGCACTTCCGGTTCCATTGTCCCAGAGTCAATGGGTTTTTTGAATGGGAGTTTGGTTAAATCCAATAAAAAAGGTCCGTGGTTCACACAAGTTCAAGATACTTTTACGTTTTATTCTACGACATAAAACACACCAGTTTTTAAAACACACAAAATTACTATAATGGTAATTTTAGATGACCATTCGTATGTATTTAATTATAAAACCCTTTATAATCTATAATAACATTAAACTTATTATATATTTTCTCTAAACCTTCTTGGATATTAAGGCACCTGCAGTTGTGCCCAAATTAACGATACGTTGTGTCAACTTGTGTGTGAATTTGCACATGTTATAATGTAAGCATAATTAATGACCCCTTGTGTTTAATAAAAAATAAATAAAAAAAAGATTGATTAGTGAAATTAAAGAATGATTTAATAAAAAATCAGAATGATTAGTAATTGTCTCTAATTGGCCTGTTTAGCTAAGCCCTCAAAATGCTTATTATTTAGTGGGACAGTATTGCATGATTTGTAGATTATATTTAAATGTTTACACGTTGCATAAATGTTTGCAATTAGTTTTTAAAAGGCAACATTACATTCTTAAGGTTTCTATGCTTACATTTCTTTTCAGGAGCACCTGTGCTCCTACTTAAAAAAAAAATTAGGAACACCTTCTGATCAATGACAGAAATTAACCTTCCTATTATAAGGCGATAAGGCGACTACTTAAAGGTAAAAAAAAATAACAAAAAAAAAACACATTTGTAATGCCTCTAACTTTATTAAATGTAATTAAACAATAAATTCAATTAAAATAATAACATACAATCAGGAAGAATAAGTTACTAGTCAAATGAAATCAGCATTAACAATTCATCTTTGCACAGCATAGAAGAGCACAAATGTGGCATTACAGACTTTTGGACAAGACTCAGAGGTGGCATTAATGCATTCTATAATAACAATGTTATGAGATTAATGTTTTAAATATAAAGTTTTGAATATAGAAGTATTAAACGATTTAAATGACTCAATTTATACTTGAAATTTATCAAATGAAACTGAAACCGCCAGTAGGTGGCAGCAAGTAACTGTCTTTGTCACTGAATCATTAATTCAACCGATTCGTTCAAACGGCTGATTCATTAAGGAACGAATCAAGTGACTCTCTTTATGAATGGGTCATTGAATCATTGACTCACTAGATTTGTTCAAAAACGCAGATTAATTCATAAACGAAACACAGCTGTGTTTGCTTGGAGATGCGCAGCAGCTCAGCTGTGATTTGTTTGGAACTATTTTCGTTGATGAAATGGAGCACAATCAGACAACAGTGTTCCTAATATGTAAGTCACTTAATATTAACTTTTGTTTAAAATAAAAAATGTATAAAATTGTCGTATAAATTCAATTTCACATTTGCAAACTCCCTTTATAATCATTAAAAGCTGTCACTCGTCTTAGTTCATTGCGATCTCACAAACTGTCAATTTTAATGAATGAAGCTCTCTACACTGCATAATGAATCTATTATTTGCATCGTCTCTACACTTCGTTTGTTATAATGAATGAGAAAAACTGCAGTCTGCTTTTACAATCTGTGCTGTGAGGAGCAGCACGCGCACCAATAGAGAAGCATTTCCATTGGCTGCAGTCTGCAGGTATTATGGCCAATCACAAAAGACGGCATTGCGCAGCGAACCATTGACACAAATATATCGCGCTAGGTTTGTGTGCAGAGCTGGCATTGCTTTCGTAGTCTTTTGAATGGATAAAATATAGAAATCACTTAATGTCCAAATAAACCTAGGTTTATTTGGACATTAAGTGAGTAAAAAATCTTATCACCCAAATAATAATCCAAATAAAAAAATCTTTTCACCCATAACTTTTTGCATTTCATGTCAGTTTATTTATTTAATTAAGCCACTTTGAGTCCAGATCACCCAGTTTAATTTTATGATAATGACCAGTAGGCTATGTTATCCATCACACAGTAGGCCTATTTCTTTCATGTAAATAATGTGAGCTCAATAAGAAAATGTACACCTGACTGTAAAACACAGCCATTAAAGTACAAAATATGCGCACAAAAATAATCATTAAATAGTATTAGCAGAAATATTACAAATAACAAGTAGGCTGATATAGGACTGACTGTATGACAGCTTTATCCACATTCATAAGAAACAACTTGGCAATAAAACGCGCATAAAACGTGAGATGTAAGGCACCTTAGGCGCATATAAACAGCAATATGTGCTAAATGATTTTAGGGCATGGAATATGCAATGGGGGTGGGGGGCTGTTAGGGACGACGTCATTACGCAATTACGTCCAGGCGCTAAAGACGCGCGAACAGTATTTGAACCTTCTTGAAACGAACTGTTCAAAAGAATCGAGTCGCGAAAGAATCGGACCTCCTATCACTATGAAATGCCACCACCAAAATGTTTCCCTAATCTTTATGCAGGTTGTGTCTACTGTTCTAATAGATGATAGATTAATAATGAATAACACATAATCATTTCAGGTACAGATATCATGATTTTTTAATAAAATATATTATACTGACATTTTATGCATCTGTGAGACCACCCCTCTTTCCTGTATGTGGACTATTCCATCCAAATCAAATATCCTGTGCCTGCTTTCTTTCTCTCTCTTAATGCCGGCGCACACATTGTTCTTGTGCCAAGTGACCCTTACTGTCTCCTCATTTCATTGTAAAATCCAACATTATGTAATTTATTCAAGCCCAATTGGTTCTTTCACTCCAGTAAATCACCATCCTTTCTGCATTCGCTGAATTTGAACGGCCTCAAGCTATTTGATTGTCCATTTAGACTTTCCTTTTAGATTACTCTTTTATTCGGCTATTATTTGATTTGGTTATTGCTTGGCTACAGATATCCCTGTATGATGAAAAGCAGTGGAGTAACTGTATTTACTTATTAATACAATATAAATAGCTATTTATAAATATTACCATATAATTTATTCAGTAAAAAATCTTTCCATCATTATATTGTAACATCCATTCATTTCCACCCATTTAACTTATCACAATATTTTTTTTTCACGATTTTTCAGCTCAGCGTTCTTCGTCAGTAATGAAATTCAAAGGAGAAAAAAGTGCAATGAAATTACCACTGCAGGATGTGACTAAAAGTTATCCATAGGCTATGTGGGTTCATTTGCTTTACAAAAACATTAATAATAATAATAATAAAATAAAAAAGTAATGCACCATATTATGCTGTTATACCGTCTGTTGTACCATTTCTGTATAAACTATATTTTTCAGGATTCTTTGACGAATAGAAAGTTTATCAATTAAGTTTTATTAAGTTTGATCAATTTAATGCATCCTTGGTGAATAAAGTATTAGTGTCTTTGAAAATAATTCTTAATTCCAAACTTTTGAATGGTTGCTCTTCAACAGAATTCTCTAAAATGTGTCAGTAGAGGGCAGCCTTTGATTGCTTTACTTCAGTGAATAGTGTCTAGTGAAACACACTGGTGAGAAGAGCCCATTATGTAATGCAGATCTTTTGTTTGGAATTGTATGTGTTTTTTTTTTAATACGTAGAAACGAGACAGCAGTTTGACTTGTGACAAAACAAGGCGTTCTTTACAGATGAATGAGTAACTAGAAAAAGATTGTCATGCATATGCACATTTGGAACAACTTGATCAGTATAAAAACAACAAATGCATTTTAACTAGTTCATGGTGAATAACACACAAAAAAGACCCATCCTAATTATTATCCTGGATCCAATTACAGGCACTTCTCTCTGTTTACAGAACAAATTGAACAGCAGCGAAACCTGATCTGCCAAACACATACAGTAATATGATATCTACTGTTGTCTGAAAATGCTCCGTTAATATTTCTTCTTTTGTGATTTGCTGTGTCTAGGGCAGACCTTGTATGAAATACAAGTAGCTGCCAACGAGGCTGTTATCCTTCTTTTTAATGCACCGTGTAATTGGTTCAGTGGCCCCTGTGTGCCACACACCAGCTCTGGATTATGAGCTCTGGGTCCCGTGGGCCTCCCTCACACCCGCTCCTCACAGTCACCACAAAACCAATCAAAAGGCAGAACCGAGTGCTGGTACATGTTGCCTTCTCCAAACCGTTTGGGATTATAATGGAGCTTAACGTTAGTGTTTGAGATGAAAGAGCTCTTCCAAACAATCCAACTGCAACATGAAATGTTGCATTACCACTTGCCATTGGCTTTAAGTATTGGATAATGTTCAAACTGAGCATTCAGTTCTCTCTCCATATATTTTTACCCTTTAGAGTCTGAGCTGGAGAGGCACGGTGGGAAATCTTCTAAAGCAGTGTGCCTTTTAGCCTTAATCTAGTCTCTCTTGAGGGCCATGTTCCCTCCTTTGAGGACCTGTCGGTCACGGAGAGCGCTAAAACAATTATCTGAACTGAATTTCGTGTGGTACATTCGCACGGGATAAGCAAAGCCTGTGATTTTACTCGAATTTACTGACTTGTCTCCCGGATACCCGGATGTCAAGGCTTTGAGAGTCCCGTTCTATGGTCCAGATGGATTAAAAAAAAAAAGAAACTAATATAGTTTCGTCTGATCAACACCTGGATGGAAGACTGCTGAGGCTCTGTTTACTCCTGGGGCCTCATTGATAAAATGTGTGTACACAGATTTGATCTTAGAGTCTACGTATAAAAATAAATAAAAAAACATGTCAATGGTCGGATATATAAAACGGTCTTTGATGTGAAAAAGTGTTAGCAGAAGATCAGAATCAGAAGAATTCTGAGCAGATGCATCCAATTTTCCATGTGGCAGAGTCAGAGTACTCCAAGAATTTGGCAATTCTTGCCACTCACCATTCTCAAGTAAAGAATTTGGATGCTGACCTGGTGCTCTTTTATATGCCAATGACATTAATTAGGGGGCGTTTACAAGGCAGAGATCTGAAACCATTCAACTCCACACAGTTTAAAGGTAATTTGCGATTTATAGATTTCTGTGTGATATACAGATTTTTGTGTGTAAGTTTGTTTCTCTGAATTACATATAAGCACATTTGAAAAAAAGATCTTAAATATGATGTAGAGTGGTTTCTGTACGTGAGGTCTTCAAATGCACCTGGGAAGCTCCTAAATATCACACATACGAAAACAATTTCACACCGTCATTTTTAATCATAAGAATAAGGTCACAACCTAATTGGAAAGCTATTATGACATATTTTGTGACAGAATATACCAAACATCTAAAACAATGCTGTGTGTTGGGCTAAATGTGCTCATTGTATGTGTAGCTACATATGGTGACAGAAATCACAAAGAGTTTGTAAAATGTACAGTATAATGGTTCAGGCGTCTTTACCAAGCTGTAATGGGCAACATAGCTGCTATGATGAGAAAAGAATGCTTTTGGTTTGTTTAGATGTCTTTGGTCAGTGCTGCACTCATATTTCAGTCAAACTGCATAGAGTTTATTTGGAAGTGGCCTGGTTGTTTGGTGCACACCAAGGTTCGGATGGCAGCATTCAGTTGAACTGGATTAACAAAGCAATCACACCAGAGTTCATTTTAATCAAACACACATCAACAAAAATGAAAGAAAAAAAATTAAATAAAGCAAACATGATTTTAAAATGATACCTCATTTTACCCCAAGAAACTAGTTTTACACTTTTACTTCAAAATAAAAAAAATATTTTTTACCCCATAAATCTAAAAACATCGATGTGTCCACAGATACCTCAATAACAAATAAACACAAAACCTTTGATATTCAGCATAATAAGTCATAGATCACAACTTTTCTGAGACATAAAACTAGATCAGTTAACCTCAAAAATGTTTTGATTTACTAAGTGTTGCTATTCAGGCAAAATAAAGAAAAGCATATCAAATATTTTGAGACAAGATTTTGTGCCATCAAAGGTCACAAGAAAAAAGGGTAATGCTTGTCATGTGACACATAGCAGCCACGATAGCACTGTATAACTGATATAGGCTTATGTTTTATTTATTTATTTTTTCTTTTTATTCAAAATATTTCCAAACGTGTTACCTAGCCTATATCTGGAAATAGCTTGATTCTCAAATATGTGTAAGTAAATGCGTTTTGCACCTTTTATAGATTATGTTATTTGATCAATGGTGATGGGCAAAGTAGACTAATAGTCTAATCTATTAACTACACATAAACCCCCAAATTTTTACTTAAGTACCGGATATGGGTGTCATGCCATAAAATATTTTACGCACTGTTGTTTCTGATGAGAGCAAAACACCGCTTTTCAGCGATGTCTCATCTGAACACCTCTGATTGGTCATTGCATTCATAAGCTCAACAGAATCGTGTGTGATTGGTTATAATGCGCAGCACTGTAAAAACGCGTCCGTCTCAGCGCCAGCCAGCGAACACAGATTTGAATTTAGCAGCTGATGCTGTGCCGCACTGAACGATATAATCACACCGGTGTGATTGTATCAAATATAAAAAATATTATTCGGCTATTTGTGTCTTTTGGAAGCTGCATTCAACAGAAATCTGAGGGGGCACGTGCCTCCTCACTTTGAATGGGCAGGACGCCTCTGACTGCATCAGTTCTTCTCTTCACTGTGGTGTGACGGATGTTCATCCAGGTAGAAGAGATTCTTCAAAAGTGTTTTGAGTGTGACAAAAGCGCTAGATAAATGCATCATTGCTCAATTTGGCTGACGCTTACTCACTTCAAGCAGCATACATTGCCTACACTTTCAAAGAGACCAAATTGTTTCCAATCAGATGAAACAACCACAGTGAAAAGCAGGCGAAGTGATGCTCCGCTACTCACTGTAACCTAATATTAGAAAGTTCAGGAGCGTTCAGCAAGCCTACAGTGTTAGTTTGCACTAAGAGTGAATCATCCTCACCCTGAATTGACACTATGTGATGACTAACTTGCCTGAGCTAGTGATTAATGAAACAAACATCCCTTTCTCTCTCTCCTCCCACCTCGTATTCCTTTTCTTTATCGTTTTAAGTCAAACCATTTCCGCCCCTCTTTCTGTGACATCCGGGCAACCTGGCAGACAGAAAGGGAACATTGTACATGTAATTACAGACTCTGAATAAGGGTAATGTGTTATTTTTTTATTACTAGAAGGAGTTTTTCTATTTCTTCCAAAGCGCAGTGGGATGTTGAGCTAAATTAGTGCAATTGCTTATCTGTTGGTTAGATGTCAAGGTTTCTGACCTCCAGCTAATGTTTCATTTAGAATTTTTTTCTCAAATAAATTAAACTGTAAGCTCTGAATGAGCAGTTCTTGTGCTTTTCCTGCTTTGAAAGACATATAAATGTAGATTAGAGATTACTATCCTGGTGTTTTTACTTACCTGCGGCCCTGCCACCAATCCAACCGAGCTCACCAAAGTCAAATCTGGCTGTGGGATACAACATGACGGCTGTAATTGGCCAGAGTGGAATCCATTTCCAGTAGCAACTGTGGGTGAGTTCTGAAGCACGATGTGAGCTGACCCCGCTTCAGCCCCGTCTCTCGCCACGGCCGCTGTGATTGATGACACTAAATTGCCACTGTAATGTTTGTCACTGCAGCTGTGTCTTTTTTGTCTCCCCAGTGATCTGAAAATAGAGCTGTGGATTGCCAAGACAGACTGTCACTGAAAACAATGAACCTCTGATTCCTCATCGATCGAGAAGATTCTTGTTCTCAGAATTTTTAAAGAAGGTGATTCTCTGAATTACAACCGTTCAGCATCAGCGAAGACTCAACAGGTAACACTTTATTCTCATTCCCTGTAGTGGCATATGAAAGCGCTTTGTACCTGCTATCAGTGTTAACATCCCGTCCAATTCAATAATATTAATCTTTAGCACAATGGCATACGTCCAGATGCATACAAAACAGTTCAGATGCTGTGAGTGGGGATCTACTTGAAAAATGAAGCAAAGATGGAGAGGGAAAGAAAGGAGAAAGAAAATAAGCTTCTCATTTGACCGTCAAAATGTGCTTAAAGAGTTCAAAGGAGGTCCAAGGATCTCAAGTGAAGAGCGACAGCGTTGTTATGAGGGAAATGTGCTCCAGTTCAAATGCATTATTAAACACTGGCCTTTGCTTTGGCTCGCTATTTCTGGTTTCCAATAAAGATCAAGGTTTCTCTTTTTATTGCATTTTTTCTCTCAACTTTCCTTACTGCATAAAACACTAGCTCTCTGCAATGTCCAGGAAAATGTAAATGTCATCATAAGCCTTAAATATATAAATGAATAAATAAAAATCATACACTGGAAAATGTTGACTTGTTCACTTTTGACATTAGAAGAGATGATTTTCAGGAGGGAATATTTATGGATGATTTGCTGCGGGAATAGGGATAATAACTCAATTGAGAGTGCATGTAATGGAATGAATCTGGAAATATGAACGGAATATAATGGAATTTTGGCATATGAAATTGTATTTTGTATCTTTTATGTTGGAGAGAAATGTAAAGTTAAAAGAAAGAAAATATAAAGTTGTAAGCCATACATCCGAGTAAAACAGATTTAAAATGTAGGGGCGGGACTTCGTTCTATCCATCGGTTGTTGATTGGATGGCGGCAGATCTGAATGCAAGCTTGCAGTCGATTGTGGGAGGGGTTTAAGTGGAATTAATAATTGTCACCAGAGAGAGGTCTGCCATTTCACTGGACAGTCGAGGTGACATCTTGCTTAAAAAATTGAATTTAGACAAAAGATAGGTTTAATTTCATTTCATGCGAACTTTAAAGTTACAATAATAAAAAAGCTCAGTTAGTACATCAATTATTCATTGTCCTGATCTGGCTGTGTTCTTTTGCAGTTGAAAATAAAACTGCACCAGTTTCTCTCATTGTGGTCCAGTTTTAGAGGCAACTCAACTGCAATAGTACGTTTGCTCTGCCTTCACAGATGCTTGTCAGGATGGTTGTTTCATGTAGTTTCTGAGCAATAATAAATGAGAGTGTGTTACATTGATTTTACATCTCATGTTCTTACTTGTGGAGGTATTTGTAGCTCCTCAAATGAACAGACTTTTTAAAAAGCGTATTTGCCTCCTGTTCTTCCCCTGTGAGAGTTTCTGTTGTGTTGTTCTGTTCTTGTAATTTACATTCTCCACTCCACAGCATTTCCTCTCCCCTGTCTTCCTTCTTCCTTTCTTTTCCTCTAATGACTGTTTTGTACCACTGCGCTGTTCATTGGTCTGCAGGGGGATGGGACCGAGTCAGGAGCCATCTGTCAAACATTCTGGAGAACGCAAGAGATCGAAAAGAATATCACCATTCAAGCGTAGATTCATTAAGGGCGTCATATGATGACAAATCAAATTTTCCTTGATCTTTTGAGATAAAAGAGCTTGTTGTGTTATAAAAACACTAACTCCCTCACAAACCTTGGGAAATGAGTACAACTCTTAATCTTCAAAGATGTTCAATGTATGCACCCTTCTGTTGTTCCAAAACTGCAAAACTTTCTTTCCTCTGTAGAATGCATACACAAATTTGAATTTGTTTTTGTTTTGGGCCCCACTGACTTTCATTATATGGATAAAAAGCACTTTAAAGTGTCTTTAAAATATCTACATAACACACAGCCTATAAGAATATCTCTAAGTGCTCATTCTGTATGTTACATTGCAGTTAGTTAATTATCTTGAATATTCCAGTTTGATATGAAGACCAAGAAAAGTCAATGAAGAAACAATGGACAGTAGATTAACAGAGGTGTTTTGTTTTCTTTTGTCGTTCGCTTGAGAGAAAACAAAGCCATTTTAATAAAGGGTTAAAAAGTCTGTTAGTAATATACAATTCCAACTTTAATGTACTCATTAATAAATGAAATAAGAAACAAAGTTTTACGCATTACAAACAGAGACTCATTCTCCATCTTTTGGCAAAATACTGTAGTTTCCCTTCACATTACAGCTGTAATGAATTCACATAAAATCACACACTTTCTCCTTCACGCATAGTTTTAGATACAACATTGAAAACATAAATTATTTTGTTGTTGTAGTTATTGTTGTTTTGAAGATGATGATGATAAAGTACTCTATGCAGCACGTAAATTTTTTACCTAAAATATAAATTTGTCTCAGTACAGAACATATCTCAAGACAACAATAGTGTCATATAGCTAAGTAAAGAACACTTGGCTTAAAAAAAAACAAAAAAAACAGTCATTTAAAACAGTAATTTATCAAATAGCAATACATACAAAACCAAACACAATTCATTTCTTTTGTAAATATTTCAATGTTTGTGATTAGAGAGAAATGCAATATTAGAAGATGAATGCACACACATAGAAAAGGCATGCTTTAAGATTGAAGTATCACAAGAGAGCACATGTAACACCGGGACTCTCGCACGACACAAGCACTCTGACGTACAAGAATGAAACGAGCATGCTATGACGGACTATGAATATCAGATATTCAAGGTCATTTTGTTTATGCGAGGGTGTTTTGGGGAAGTGGAGACTGATTTAAGATCAAATAACAGTAAATAAGCGTGGAAACACATTTAACGGCACAGTTTAGCCAACAAGGAAATTGTGCTATCAGTGTTTTTTTCTTTTTTCCCCCATACAATTAAAGGAACACTCCACTATTTTTGAAAATAGGCTCATTTTCCAACTCCCCTAGAGTTAAACAGTTGAGTTTTACCGTTTTCGAATCCATTCAGCCGATCTCCGGGTCTGGCGGTAGCACTTTTAGCTGTAGCTTAGCATAGATCATTGAATCTGATTAGACCGTTAGCATCTCGCTCAAAAATGACCAAAGAGTTTCTATATTTTTCCTATTTAAAACTGGACTCTTCTGTAGTTACATCGTGTACTAAGACCGACGGAAAATGAAAAGTTGCGATTTTCTAGGCCGATATGGCTAGGAACTATATTAAACTATACTGCAATTATATTACGCAGCGCCTGAAAATAGTCCCCAGCACGCTCCCTGTGCAAGCAGGTGGTCACGTTGGTTATGTTGACGGAAGTTAGCCTATTTTCAGGTGCTGCGTAATATCATTGCGCCTGCTGCACCCACGATAAGGCAGCAAAGTTCCTTGATTATTACGCCGGAATGAGAGTATAGTTCCTAGCCAGATCGGCCTAGAAAATCGCAACTTTTCATTTTCCTTCGATCTCAGTACATGATATAACTACAGAAGGGTCAAGTTTAAAATAGGAAAAATATAGAAACTCTTCAAAAATATGGGGTTTATTGATATTGTGGTCCCCAGTGATATTAAGTGTATTTTGTGTGTCACTGAAGAAAGAAACTCATCCAGGTTTGGAACGACACAATCGTTTGTGAACTATCATTTTAAGTGTGTTTCTATGCACATCTACTGTTATTTGATCATAAATCAGTCACAATGCTTTAGGCTTATTCCACAAGAGATGGTCCTTCCTGGTCCACATAAACAGATTTTCTAGCGCGATATGTTCTCGTATGGTATTTTTCTTCAGGGTTATCGACTGGCTACTGAGCATTACATGGGGATTCACCACCATAATCCTCTGTAGTTGTTAATTTTTGTTTTTTAGAAAGCCCAATTAGTTTGATGCAACTATGACTGCTATGTTTAAATATGTTTACCTCTGGGAGATCAATCACTGCTCTGCTCTCCACAAAGCAAAAGCCCATATTAATATGACGCAAAGCTCTCAGGGGCAGCTTAAGGTTCTTAATTAAGGATTGTCCTTGAATTAGGGTGGAACCTTTAAGTTCATTAACCCTGTGTGGCCAGATATAAGGAGAGAGATGAGAGTGACCTTATAAAGTAATTACAATCTACGGATCCCCCTCTTCACCCACCCTAGAGCACTGACACCAGACAACATAATGACAGAAAGACAATGACTCTTTTAAGACGTCGCCTAGCAACAAGAAGCATTAAAAATACATCACTCTGTGCTTTTTTTAATCTGGTATCATTGGAATGTATAAATACACATTTCGCGTCACACATTGTGTAAGAAAGTGAGCAGAGCACTTGCAACATTTCCATAGATGGCTGACTGTAGATTTTTATGTTTTATCATTCACGAAAATGAAGGGCTGTGCTGTAGCAGGCCAGCCTCTTTTAAGCCAATGGTGTAGTCATAACAGATAGCACCCTTCTAAAATGGTGCATTTGGCTATTGGCGTCATTATAAATCAGGTAATGGGACTATGCGTTCCCTCTTACCATTTTTCAGAAAGCTCTTCAAAATTACTTTTATTAAAAAGTTTGAAGCACTGGTCTGCTGGGGCCCCTAATAGTGAGAATTTCCTACAGCTATAACTTTTCATTTCCTATAGCATGTGTCCCAGGTTGGGCCAAGCAGATGGCTGATAGCTGGGAAAATGGGGACACATTACCCCCTTGTAAACAATTATGTAATATCTGCAAACTGAAACCCGTAATCACTGTATCGCGTAGCAAATAAGAGTATGGGATAGAGAGCTGGGCTAACTAAGCAAGTTTAACTCTTTGCTAACTGGAAATGAACCAGGTCTTATTAGTTAGGGAGCAGATGGAGTACACTGATTAAAGAAAGCAAACTGAAATTAAACTGGAATCCCAACCATTATACATTAACCATGCACATAAACGCAAATTAGGTGGCGCCGATGCTATCAGGAGAGGTAAGTGCTTGAATGATTAGATACGCTCAGGATTTATACGGCGAAAGTGAGGGACTCACATTTCACGGGTAAAATATCCACGTTGCACATGAACGAAAGTCATAATTTTCACCATCTTGTCAGTGTAAACTCAGTGACAGACCTACTGTATGGCCTAGAGACCTTGTACTCTCAGTAGAGAATAGAGCTAAAAGCTTGACACAGTGAAGCTGTAGAACATGGCTTGGTACAACAGGACAGTCACTGCATGTTTTAGGACCAACAAATGTACCACATGAAAGCTGCAGCCATTTGTAAATTCATAGATGTTGAGAGGGGATCCAGAAGCTCACAGGATGGGAGCCTGAAACTCCTGAGCATGGCAGTGACAGACACTAAATTCACCGTGCTTGAGTTTAGCACACTTTCATACTTGCATACATGCACTCATAGTCAGATACAAACACTTTGAACACTGTTCAACAGATTGGTACACATGACTCGTACGTTTCGTCAAATCTCTTGCACTCGCCCATTCGAATAAATGCTCTCTCTCACACACACACACACACACACACACACACACAGCCTACAATATTTCCCCACATAATACATAGTTCATAATAATAAATATCACATGAATAAACACCAACATCTTGGTTCTTATGTCGCCGTTAAACTATTTCTTTTGGTCTCCATTCAACTTCTATCACTAATATTGTTCCATGCAAATTGTGTATCTCTTCAGGTTTTGTTAACTTTCAACAAAAATAACCAGAAAAGACTGAAAAAAGATCTTTCTTTCCTTCTTACAATCCTTCTGTTGACTTCATAATTAACTTTCAGTAGCATGGTAAACATAAATGAATAAATAATAAAAAACACAAGAGCATTTTTAAAAGATTTACAATACCAGCCAATAGTAGATGTGAAGAGGGTGTGGTATAGATAATATTGGGGCAGGGCCACAAATTAAGAAGGTGTGGCATAAGTAGAGTTGTGGGCGGGGTCAGAATTTAAATGGGTGTTGTGTAGGTAGTGACAGTGTGGGATCAGAGGGGAAAATATGTGGTATACTGTAGATAATACGGGGGGGAGTCAGAGATGGAAGGGGTGTGGCACAGGTAGGGTTGTGGGTGGGGTCAGAAGTGAAGAGGGCGTTGTTTGTTGTGAATTGGTGTCATATGTAAATAAGGTATGGTAATAATGGGGTGGGCCAGAGATTAAAAGGTGTGGTATAGGTAGTGTAATGGGTGGAGTCAGAAGTGAAGGTGTGGTGTATGTAGTGATGGGGCGGGGTCACTATAGTAGTATAAGGGTATAAGTAGTACTAAGCAGGGCCTGCGATAACATTGAAGTGAGGTTAATAGTGAGGAAGTTGTTGTATAATTATTGAGGGTGAGGTCAAGAGTTGAAGAAGGTCTGGTGTAGGTAGCACTGGGGCATGTTCAGAGGTGATGAAGATGTTTGAGTAGAATTTGGCCAGGGTTATGGGCAAAGGTCATATTAGGGGCGGAGTCAGTTTGAGAAGCTCAGCCCTCACCGGATCACTTGAGCTGAAATTATAGTTGTGAAAAATGAACAGCGCTAGTGTGGTACGAATGTCTGCGGGGAGCTTCAGTAACAGGCAAGAGAAGACAGATGAAACAGAGTGTTCATGTCTTGAGGGTAGGTAGAGGTGTGAAGCATGCCCAGATCTCTGCAGTGGGAATGAGTCTATTGACAGCGACTTGGGAGGGAAGAGAGAATAATAGATGAGGGATTTCTGAGAGAATATCGAAGTGAGGCATAAAGGACCATCCTTGGAAAAAACAGCACTGAAGCAAGAAAAACGCTGAGGGGGCTCTCTAGAGAGTATTCTGGAGAGAGTTGCTCTGTCTGAATATCCAGGGGGTGGCAGACACCATGTAAGTGAGATCCATCTATAAAGAGAAGCTGTGCATGAAATCACAGAGCCTCTATCATCCTCCACTGACACTCATCTAGAAATCCACGTCAGTGTTAGCTAAAGGATGCGAGTTCAATTTCAACAGCGATAATAATCAGTAAGAACAGATCTAAACACTCATTTTAGACTTCTCATATACACAAAAGCAGAGAGGAAGAATGATGGGAGGTTTTACAGCAAAGAGTACATCTCTCTCAGGAACTTTCTCAGAAGCCAGGCACGTGGCAGTAAGCCTCCAGCGAGGCCAGCAGGATGTAGATGAGCCACAGCATGAGGAAGAGGAACACGGTGAGCAGCTTGGCGGTTCGCGGACCCCCCAGCTCGCCCCCGGACACAGAGGGCCGGCGGCGGTACAGCAGTATCAGAACACACAGCAGTGCCATAATGGTGAAGAGGGTGACGGAAAACGCCAGCGACCCCGGCGGGACCTGGAATTTTTTGCCCTGACTGTGCCAGTACACAGCAGCGATGGTCCACGCCACTCCAATACCCAGGAAGACATTAACTGCATTACTACCTGTCACATTTCCAATGGATGCATCGGCGTATTGGTCCTGGATGGCTGCCACCTTGCTGGCAAAAGTATCTGTGGAGGGCAAAAGAAAAGACAAGATGAAAGAAGAATGGTTAGAAGTGGAAGAAGAACATTTTAATGAAAGACATTGCTCATAGCTCAGGACAGTGTTTTCAAAACCTGTTCCTGGAAGCACATCAACAGTACACATTTCGAAGTCTTCCTAATATAACACACATGATTCAACGCATTAGCAGAGACCTGAAATGGATGGGGCGGATAAGGATAATGCATCCAATAACAGGGTTGGGAAACACTGGCTCAGAAGACAGAATGGAGGTATCAATTATGTTTAATCAACATTGTCTCACATGTTTCTTCTAAAAGTCCATATGAGAAAGAAAAGCTGAAACAAATGAGATAATAGTTGACATACAATAAAGAGTACAGAAATACAAAATAAAATGAATGTTGTTAGCAATTCAGTCTTGGAAGAACTTGATAAGAAATTAAGTTCAAATTAAAATATCTGACTTTTGATTGTAGACTTTGGTATCTTGGAAATCTGAGCACACAGCCTGTGCTCAAATTTTCCACTGTGATCTCTTGTGAATCTCTAGACGAGACAAATATGAGATTACAACTGTCTTTTTCTCAGAAGAAATATCTGGCAATAAGGATGGGCGATAGACAGGTTAAAACAATAAACCAGTAAAAAAAAGAAAAGTAGTAGTGTTGAGTTATAAATCTGAGTTTTCAGTCTGATTTGAATGTAATGTGATAAAAGACAGCAGAAAAGCAGTAATGGCAAGGAAACACATCTTTCTATTGAGTGCACACAAAAATATCACATTCCAACTAGTGAGGTTTGATTAACAACAAATGAGTCTTATGAACTGATTCTTTTAATTAATCATTCATTCAAAAAGACTTGAGGACTTATCAGTGTGACGAATGCTTTGCTAAATGAACTCACTTAATCTATCAGAGTGGTTACTGAATCAACATCTATACAGGTAAAATACTTCCAAAAAGATTTGGATGTGCAGAAAAAGATTTGGGAAAGTATGAGTCACATTGCAAGTATTGCCAATATTTTTTTCCTATGCTTCTAACTTAATTTATACCTTTAATCTTTTTTGACACTATTTTACCTAAAAAAAAAAACAATCGCTTTTCCATAACAAAACAGCATATATTACAATATACACATTATAAACTACACATTATAACATATGATTACCAACCAAAATGTATAAGAATATTGTAATATAGATTTGTACTTATATTGCCCAACTCTAACTGAGCAGACAGAAATGCAAGCACCGTTTGCACTCTATTTTATCTGACTGCTGTCTTGAAGAAAAGTGGATCTTTTCATTATGTATGTTGGAGCTTGAAGATGGTTTGACATATAGAGCTTGAGTATGTGCAGACTTAGTCCATCCACTCTAATGCAGCTAATGCCAAGTCAAACACAGATCTCTTGCAAATCATGGTCTGCTAAATAGTCCACATCATTAAACAGTCTAAGTAAGCTACAACATTCACACATCCACACGAAAGCTGACTAGGGCCATTATGGAACGATAAATTAGAAAACATGTTGAAAGCAGCGGCTGCATTTCAACAGTACAGTATGTAATACATCAATATTTGATAGAATACTTGATTCTAATTGGTTAATTGTGGCATTCAGGGTTTATTTTTTGATAATGACCGGATGACTACATTATCCTTTACTAATTAGCTACAGTACATGCAATGGCATCTGATACACAAATAAACACTCACCAGGCACAGATGTGCCCAAGGCCACAAACACCACAGCTGTGACAGAATCCTTCAGGCCTACTGTACAACCAAAGTGAGAGGCCAAATCTCCAGTAACAGCGGTCAGGACCCCGATGAGCGTGATGGAGACAATGAAGCAGGCCCAGCCGTTCCAGTACTCCGTAGGTGGAACGAAGGCAAACAGAACCTTCCAGAAAACTGTCAGGAAGTGCATGATGTAATCAAAGCATGAGGGCAAGCGCTCTTCCCCGCTCTCCTCTTCATCATCATCACCTGAGGGGTGAACAAAAGGTACAATATATAGAAGGGTTTGCTTGATTATGACAATTTCTTTCATGGTTATTTTGGTCAGTATTAAAGTGTTAGTTCGCCCAAAATTGAAAATTCTGTCATTAAGTACTCACCCTCATGTCGTTCCAAACCCGTAAGACCTTCGTTCATCTTCGGAAAACAAATTAAGATATTTTTGATGAAATCCGAGAGCTTTCTGACCCTGCATAGACGGCAATGCAGCTGAAACATTCAAGGCCCAAAAAGGTAGCAAGGACATCGTTTAAATAGTCCATGTGACATCAGTGGTTCAACCGTAATTTTATGAAGCTACGAGAACACTTTCTGTGCACACAGAAAATAAAAATAATGACTTTATTCAACAATTTCGTCTCTTCTGTGTCAGTCTTCGCCGCGTGTTCACGGGAATACGATGACGTATGGACTATTTTAACGATGTCCTTACTACGTTTCTGGGCCTTGAATGTGTCAGTTGCATTGCAGGGTCAGAAAGCTCTCAGATTTCATCAAATATTCCTTAATTTGTGTTTCAAAGATAAACAAAGGTTGTACGGGTTTGGAACGACATGAAGCTGAGTAATTAAAGAATTTTCATTTTTGGATTAACTAAACCTTTAGGTTCACTAACTATTTAATTTGATTACTCATTTACATTTTGGAAACATGCATTTATTGATTAAAAAAGTGATTTTTTTGAACTTCAAAAACAATTAACAAAAAACAAACAAACACATAAATACTGTATATACATACTGTTAATAACACAAGACAAAACGAGAGTATCATTACAAAATCGAATATGGCGCAATCGTTTTTTCCCTCGATTTTCTTGTTTTCATAATCGTTGGAAGACAAATGAAAATAAAATTTAATTAATTGCTCAGCCCTAATATACAGTCTGTAGTAAGGTATAGTAATTAGAAAAAAAACATTCAATTCAAATGAATTCAGTTAAATTAATTTTTATTTTATTTTATTAGTACAATGAAATGTTTTAAATAAGTTTCAGGTTTTGCAGAAAAATTTGTCTTCCTCCACATAATTGTACGCTGACAAATAACTGGTGTAGGATTAACTTTATAACAATTTTCATTTAGAAATTGCTGGTAAATTTCACAAATAATTGCAGAGAAACAGCAAAAAACATGTTAATATTAAATATGACATTTTTAAACAGGAAGACTTTTAAAAAAGATATATATTTTTTCCAGCATACTTTTTTTTTGCGTTTATGAATTTTCCTTGACAGGACAGTAGAGATATGAAAGAAAGTGAGTGAGAGAGAAATGGGGGGTGAGAGCAGGAAAGGTCCACAAGGCGGGATTTGATCTGGGGACACCCAAAGCGCAACTGCACCATATGTCGGTGCGCTGGCCAGAAGGCTATTGGCGCCGTCTTTCCAGCATACTTTTAACATTAAGTGTCTCCTTCTTGGCTGAGATTGTGTCATGTTGCACAGAATGATTCACATTCAGTGTGGATAGACAAACTGGTTGTTGCTGGAAAGCTGTCACATCTTTGCCTTATTGAATGGTTTTATATGAATTTTTTTAGTGAATATGAATCAGTTGTGTGGTCCACTTCTATTTGAGCATGTGTGAACACAGTTTGGCAGAGAGACACTGACCTGCACTGACAGTGACAGCGCTGACAAACTGTTCTCTCCAGCTGCTGCTGCCCACCACCAGCGCCAGGTTAGTCTTCTTTATGAGCTTGTCGACGGTATTCTGAAAACACACACAAATACATATATAAAAGATAAATCAAACCTAAACACACAAAACTGTCCTCGTAGTAGACAAGATTTAATATGACTCTGTCTCGTAGCCCAGTGAGCACAGAGGTCTCAGCTAAACTGATTTCAGTGAGGCAGTGGGCGTCTATGAACAACCCTGTCAGAATTTCATTTTCTCCAATGTCATCCTGTCCTAGCCGTTTGCTTGTTTGCATTTAGAGCACTGCGGATAATCGTGGAGGGAGTAACACAGTATTTCTACCTCAAATCTCTTCTAAATCCCAGAGCCGCCTGACCCCGGTGAACCCAAGTATTGAGACTGTCACCATGGGAACAAGGAGGTGGGGATTCAGATAGAAATTGAATGTGAGAGACTGTGCAGGTAAGACCACTTCATGAAAGCTGTATTGTTCTTCCTGATTCACAGGACTTACCTTAAACTCGTACGATTCCTCTATCACCACTTCCTGTTTGGTGTGCTCTCCCAGACTTGGGCACCCCATCTTGGCCACCTCCTCTTCCTCTGCCCCCACCGCCGGTTTGTTATCATTGGAGTCTCCTGTCAAAGGAAGACACATAAAAAATCTACTGAGCCGTAGAGTTTGTACGTGTATTACAGAGCTGAGACGGTAGAACTCAATTTACAAGGAAATTCACTAAGAATGAATTGTGCCCAGTGGTAGCGCTGTTTATTTGCATGCACGGTCTGCACTTGTTGTTGCATCCAATTCACTAAAGGAATTTTGCAAAACAAGTAACTGAAAATGCAGCCAAAAATGTGTGTTGAACACAATTTGCATGATCATTTTCTATCTTGCATGCCGTTTTTGAGTTCTAGTTTGATAAAAATGCAGCAGACTACAGCAATCTGGCAGACTTTTTTTGTGACTGTGTAGCATGTTTACAAAAATAAATCATTAACCTTTATATTTTTATT
This sequence comes from Sinocyclocheilus rhinocerous, assembly GCF_001515625.1. NCBI lineage: Eukaryota > Metazoa > Chordata > Actinopteri > Cypriniformes > Cyprinidae > Sinocyclocheilus > Sinocyclocheilus rhinocerous. The sequence goes on from NW_015642528.1 coordinate 2,252,258, forward strand.
GTACTAAAGCCAAAGCAAACTGTATGAATGTTGCATGGGAGAATGCAGATCTGAACTATATTCAGATTAGGTTTTTATTTCTCAGTGTTATATACTTGGCAGCGGCTATTTGCACTAAGTGTAAATAGCGATAGAGGCTATTTGCAGTAAGTGCAAATAATGGATTCTATTTACACTTAGTGAAAATAGCAGGATTTTCTTAGTGATATGCTATTTACACTGCACAAATCTCTCTAGATTCTATTTACACTGTAAAAAAAGCAAGATTTTCTGCTATTTTTACTACTTATTACAAATAGTAGCAATTATCTGCACCTAAATTGTAACGCGTTATAAAACAGTATGCAATGATAACGTATTGACTGCAAATTACAATTTTTTTAATTCAAATTATTAAATGGATGCCACCTTACTGGGACAATAAAGCCCTCCCTACACCTACCCTACCCATTGTTTTAACAAAACAACATTGCTGTCAATAGATGCAAAAATAAATAAATAAATAAATACATGAAAATGATACAAAATGTTTAATTTACAAATTTTAATTTGTTCAAATTAAAAGTTTAATTAATTAAAAGATTTACTTACAAAAAGCCCCAAAAATACATTTAGCAAAAAATAATATATATTAAATATCTGCAATTTTTCCACAGACAATTTAGAACATTTCTGTGGCCCCCATGGATCCCCAAAGTGCAATTTGAAAACCCCTGATTGTAAACGATTAGGGAACAAGAAGCAGGTTTTTGTTTTAGGTTTCTGAAATACTGCATATATATAAATGCATCATAACTGTTTAGTGAATTCATCCTTTTGCGATTATTATAATCCACTGTAATGTATCATATTCTATAGTAACACTACACATAAGCAGGAAATGAACCTCTTTGTGTGTCCTAGAAAAGCATTGAAGAGAGAGACTGAAAGACAAAAATCATCAAAAAATGCTTATGTTAATGGCATCAACATTCTTAATTGGATTCTGTAACAGTATGGCAGTTTGAAGAGCATGGGGATGAACATTAAATTAGAGCAGTTAGTACATAATTAATGTGCAGAAATGGCCTAGAGATATTGCTTCAACATGGCTGCTTGCACTGCGACCAGTTACTGCCGGTTCCTGCTCTCCCATTATAACAAGTCACCCATTATAAGACCTCCACTGTCTCCCATTATTCGCTCCGTTCACACAAAGAAACCTTTCTATCAAATCTGTTTCTAAATTATTCAGGGATAGATGTGGAAGCTATTAATACAATATTAAACAGGGACCCCAATCTGTATTCTAATACAAAGCCACAGAGCACTGCAGATGGAGTATGGATGTCACACAGAAATCCACTGACCGTGTTTCTGCCCAATCTCCAGCAGCACCGGCTCCCCCAGGTGGATGATGAAGGTTTTGTTCTTCTCATACTCCTCATCGTCAATGATCTTCACCTCCAGGATTTTCCTGTGGTGGACAAAGACATCAAATTTAAATGTAGTATATTTTCAAAGAGCGTGTTATGTGAAATGTGGAAGTTGACAGTGGCAGGAAAATCTAAGTAGATCATAAAGAAACACTGGGATAGCTATGCAGCAGTAGCCATTGACAAAGACTTGAAGAAAGAGCTGAGGAAAGTCTCTTTCTTGAAACATGAGCAGAATGGTTCTCTGAGTAAATCATTCATAAAACCATTCTTATGTAGATTGTCATCTTCAGTGGACTGCAACAATTGATGTAGGAATGGATTTATGAATGATTTACACTGAAATTCATTCTGCTTGTTTTTATGCATAAGCCCTAAGGAGTGTATGTAACATCCATAATATTCACTGGACGTACAATTATTAAAAAATGATGGGTTACCTTAGCATATCTGACTTTCCTTTTTGAAAACTTTATGCAGAGGGCATTTTCGAGTTATCTTGCATTATCTTAAGTTCATTGCTGATTCCCTCAGAGAGTTAGAAACACGCAGCAGCTCTGGTTTTAAGTGACGGGGCTGAGGTACAATGTTTTTGTGCTTAGGGAGCAGGTTAGCCATGGCTAATCACCATTTGTCATTATTAGCACACACAACCCCAGGTGAAAAAGAAATATATTTAAATTGTGCTTTTTCAGACATACTTACTATATTTAAATTATACTATACTAAGTGCATATTAGATGTATTATTTTGAAACAACTTTAAGTATATTAAGTGTATTTCAAGATATGTTTAAGTTTGATTTTAATCTATTTGTAATATATTTAATATATTGAAATTGTGTTAAAATGGAACCACTTTTTAATGTACATTTCAATTGTATTTCAGCTCATTGGAAATGCATTAGCATTACACTACTATTATATTATATATATTATAATTTTATTGGTGACACTGTCCAAACCTTAAACTTTAAAAAAATAATTTTGATTAAGAGTCTGTGAAAGGAGGACAAACTAAATATCATATGAGCTAAATACAATATGGTTTGTAGTAAATGATTAAAAAAAAAATATTAGTTTGATCATTTTCTTTTTCTTACAGTAACTTGGGTAACACTAAATTTGTGTTGAGTCTTCCCACCATGCAGCTTTGAGCTCTTCACATGTGACCTGAGTTCTGTCCTCGCTGTACATATTCAGTGTTTAGAAGTGTAAATGGTTTTAATAGTTCCTCTTTTGATCATCTTGTTGTTTAGGAAGTAACGGGCCACAAAAGTTCTGCATAGACAAAGTGGGGAAGGAAACCTGGCTGCCTAGAAGTCACACCTGGTGAGGCTCTAAACCCGAAAGACAGTGCAAAATAACTCTTTCACAGAAGTGTGTTTGTGCTTATTTGTCCCTCCTGCCTTACAATTTCAGCTTTAATCGACTGGATCTGCCACCCTATAAGAACCAGGAGCAGCTCCGAGAAAAACTTCTGTTCGCTATCGAAGAAACTGAGGGATTCGGACAAGAGTGACGAGACTGATTATATCTCGGCATGGAAGGGACATTAATTTCTTCTGAATAGGCCATTCATGTGGACTGAATGAACAGACTGTTGATTAGACTAGCAGCAGATTTACAATTCAAACACTAGTTCACCTAAAAGTGGAAACTCACCTCATTTATTCAAAACCGATGCGCTGTTATTTTTCTGTGCAACACAAAGGACGAGTTTCGAAAAGAGCTGCATAAAGATTCTTCAGACTTCAACGTTTGTCCTCCACTGAATAAATAATAGCATGCTGGTATGTAATGACATGAGGATGAGCGAACAACAGCTTCATTTTTGGGTTAACTATACTTTTAAACACTGATGGACCAGCAGCAGATAGATGATTTGTTTGAATGTAATATTTGAGTTGGTAAATTCAGGGGATGATGATTTCACCTTACATTTCTATGCAGTGAAAGCAATGCAAATTATGACACAGTTCACAGCATAACCAGATTTGTAAATCAAGTCAAAATTAATTCCCTAAATCAAAATGTAATCAATCCTGATTTTCCAGTGTGAGGTGAAATTCTCAAACTCCCTGCTTATAATGCAGCATCCAATACAGAAACATTACTATACTAATAAAATAAATGGCAGCGAATCTTCAGTTGCAGATGTCATGGGCCGCAGAGCTGTTATATCAGTGTGTGTATATGGACTAGAAGACCACTGAGAGGATAGAGAAAATAATTGTTTTAAAGAGAATGAGCAGACGTGATTTCATTATTTTGTGACATGCCATGCTACACTGTATATAGTTGAAATAAAATCCAGTCATGGACTGTAAACGCATAGTCTGTGGATGATTTTAAATATTAAAAAAAGCTTTAAAATCTTGTGTTCAGTTTGTTTTGTTTTGCTGTCCCTAATACTTCTGTCATTATACCATCTGAACAAGCAACTATTGATTTTTTTACAAGTTTATTTTTAATTATAATGGAAATGAAATGAAATTTGGTGCAGATTTGGAATTATGCATTTCTATGACAACACTATTAACGCAGAAATGAATCAGTGTGATTTGAGTAATAAATAGAGACAAAAAAGTAACAGTTGTTATGCTTATTAATCTATTTAAGTTTACTTGACTTATTTAGCCTTAATTTTATGCATTAAAGAACTGTTAGCTGTGTGTGTGTGTGTGTGTGTGGAATATTAACATTTGTTGTTTTTCAGATCAGCTGCTATAGAAGACAAACTGAAATCTGAGTGCAGAGACAAGCAAAGGAATAGTAAGTATATTTTCATGTTGTGTCACCTCTGTTATAGAGATTTTTGAATCAGGCCTAATGGAGGGTGATTTGGTCAATCTTGGAAGAAAAACGTTAGCAATGTGTCCATTTCAGCTGTCTATTTATGCTTGCTTTCAGTCATTCATGTACAAATCTGTTATTTAATTTTGTTTCTGTTTTGTTTTTTTCTAAAGCTGCAAGGCTCTGGTGCAAAATATTGTATGCCAGGAGTCAGGACGACTAGGCTGTGCCCAGGTCTCCGGAACCTGCGACGACGCTCAACTCCATCAGCCCTTTATCTGCGCCTTCGAATCCTCCAGCTCTGTCTCCATCGGTCGGCCCCCAGATGTTGGCAGCCACACCATCTACATTTTGGCTCCTCGCTCCCTCGATTCCGCCGTGTGTTGTCAGCACTGGGATGCTCTGGGTCTGTGCCATGTGCCAAACACCATCTAAGTTGCCAGGGCATCATCGTCATCCTCCCATCACCATCCCTTCGCCACATCCTGCCATCATCCCCGCACTTTTGCCTCTCACCATCCCTACGCCATCTCCTTGTCCACCTCCAAAACCCCCTCCATCCCTCCCTATTCTGTTGCTTGATCTTTCTCATCTTCAGTCTTTGCACACACACAGCTATTCACTTATGCACTTTGTTTTTCAAAGACTGAAGATGATAAAGTTCAAGCAACAGAATAGGGAGGGATGGAGGGGGTTTTGGAGGTGGACAAGGAGATGGCGTAGGGATGGTGAGAGGCAAAAGTGCGGGGATGATGGCAGGATGTGGCGAAGGGATGGTGATGGGAGGATGACGATGATGCCCTGGCAGCTTAGATGGTGTTTGGCACATGGCACAGACCCAGAGCATCCCAGTGCTGACAACACACGGCGGAATCGAGGGAGCGAGGAGCCAAGATGTAGATGGTGTGGCTGCCAACATCTGGGGGCCGACCGATGGAGACAGAGCTGGTGGATCCGAAGGCGCAGATGGAGGGCTGATGGAGCTGAGCGTCGTCGCAGGTTCTGGAGACCTGGGCACAGCCTAGTCGTCCTGACTCCTGGCATACAATATTTTGCACCAGAGCCTTGCAGCTTTAGAAAAAAACAAAACAGAAACAAAATTAAATAACAGATTTTTACATGAATGACTGAAAGCAAGCACAAATTAGCCAGCTGGAATGGACACATTGCTAACATTTTTCTTTCAAGATTGACCAAATCACCCTCCATTAGGCCTGATTCAAAAATCTCTATAACAGAGGTGATACAACATGAAAATATACTTACTATTCCTTTGCTTGTCTCTGCACTCAGATTTCAGTTTGTCTTCTATAGCAGCTGATCTGAAAAACAACAAATGTTAATATTTCACACACACACAAAAGCAAATGATGATTGATGATTTGTTTTCTTTTTAAGAATGACAGTACGCTGAGAACAATGTACCTGGTCGGTAATATAGTCAAAAGCCTTCCCAGCCTCAGCAGTTTCAGATGTACTGTATGCTCTCATATAAGCAACCCTTCTTACAATTTAATCTTTGTTCTTATCTGTAATGAGAAATATATATTAGAAAATAAAGGCGATAAGGTTGTCAAGCTTGAACAAATATAAACACCAATCAACGAACACTACCACAGTTGGCTAATCAGCTCAAGACAAAGTAATTGTATGTTCATAATCATGGTTTTTCAAAGATCATTAACCTCATTACAATGAAGCCAAATTGTTCAGGAAATCAGAAATAAATAAATGCACAACTTCATTTTGCAAATAAAAGAATGTTAATGTTGTACATGTTATAATGACTAATTTTATTTTATTTATTTTTTTCTGCCAATGCATGTGTCAAAAACACGACTGGCACAGACAAATAACGTTAATTAAATCTTACCTGAAGTCACAGTGAGGTTCCAAAAGCCAGACGCCATACGCGCTTGCAGAAGCTGGTAAAAATAAGAACATACCGCTATATTTTCTAATTAATTTCATAGTTCCCCCAAAACAATTTGAATTCTGTCATCACTCACCCTTAAGATGCTCCAAACCATCTAAGACTTTCGTTCATCTTCAAAAGAAAAGCTGAGATATTTTAATAAAAATCTGAGAGATTTATGTCCCTCCGATGAAAGAAGATTCACCAAAGATGTTCATGTTTCAAAAAGTTGAAATCTCAAAAAAACATCGGCAAAGTAATCCATATGAATTGCGTGGTTTCCTCCAAGTGCCCTAAAGAGACACGATCGGTGACCGCTCTATATAATACTGTTTAAATTTAGACTTATATTCACATTCAATAGACATTTGCACGCACATCATATTTTATATACGAAGCTCTCTGGGGTGAGCTCATTATCATACGAACCAATCAGAGCCGTTCAATGGCTCTGGAACCAATCAGGTTTAGTCAGTGGGTTGTTTGAATTTAAACAAGTAAACGCAAGTTTTTTTTTTTTTCATATATGATGTTGAAATCCTTGTGGGAATTTCAGAAATATATATTAGAAAATAAAGGCGTCAAGCTTGAACAAATTTATAAACACCTAGCTTATTACAATTAATGTATCATGTAATGAACAACAGCCTAATCAACCAAAGTAGCATAACCTTTTAAGTAAAACTGAACAACATATTAAACAACATATTTTAAATATCGCAATGCTTAATAATAGTTGACAAACGTTTGTACATTGTAAATGTTAAAAATGTTTTTCAAAATATTGTACTTTTCCAAATATTAAAATTATAAATACATAAATATTTAAAATATAACCATGTGTAGGCCTACTGCAATATAAAGTACATTAAAAACCCACTAAAAGTGTAATCATTTTGTTATGTTCTTACACAAAGTAGACATAAAATGTACTTTAAGTAAGGGTAACATAAGTATGTTTTCTGTAAATACACTAAAAAGTCACTAAAAGTATGCTTGTGTTTAGTATATCCCTTAAAAGTGTAACTAAAAATATATTTATTACCATAGTATTTATACTATACTTTTTAGAAATATACTAATAGTGTGCTTGTGTTTAGCATATTCCTTAAAAGTGTAACTAAAGCATATATTTATTACCAAAGTATTTCTAGTATACTTTTTATAAATACATTAAAAGTATGCTTCTGTTTAGCATATTTCTTAGAAGTATAACTAAGCATATATTTAATACAAAAGTACTTCTAGTATACTTTTTAGAAATATATTAAAATGCAATTCAGTATATTTTTATTGCACTTCAGATAAGCATGTTGGGAATACAAATGTATTATAAACATACTATTTGAATTTCAAGTATATTTTTAATACATTTAATACTACGTCTTTTTCACCTGGGACACTCTGGTCATGGTTGATAAACACTGTCTACAGAAAAGCTGTACAACAGCAACAAGGGGGAGGGTGGGGGCAGAGAGAATTTAATTAATTTAGCAAAAAAGACAGTGGCACTCCATAACCACAGTACACAATTGTGTGGTAACATTTATTTTAGCTTGTATTCTATTTTTTGCATGTTATGAATGTCATTATAAAATGGATAGTTCTGGTGATTTAAGCCTTTCAGTTGTGCTGAAACGTGACAATTATGATACAAAACACCTGTCCTGTTCATTATATCATAGAGGCAACTATAATATGATCAGGCACTACATCTAGTGGAAAGATGGTGCTTTAAAGGTCACATATTTTACACCTTTCTGGAGTTTTATTTTAAGTCAGACTATTTTGAAACTTATATAGTAGTTAAATAGCCCCTAGACCTCAGTTATCGTGACAAAAGCCAGGAAATTTCAGTTTTGACAATATGGGACCTTTAATAAATTTGCAAAGTCCCTGATCATTTTCTTGTGAAATAATCATTTCCTAAAAGGACAAATTCTCACCAATATGTCACAAAACTCTCTCTGTTAGACATTAGGCAGATGTGAATCCACACTTTCATCAAATGTTTGTCAAGAAATATGATTTGAATGTGTTGCTTTTCAGTTTATGTGCTCTTTCACAGGCATCTCAGCAACGAGCATGCACTTTCTGAGCAGCTATGTAGAGAGAACACAAAGAAATGAAGTGTGATGCACTATAAGTCACTGTTTTATGATATGTATTTATGCTTTGGCCTTTACATATACAGTATGTAAAACAATTGTATTGATAAAGACTGATTATGCATTCAGTCTCTGTGTTAAACATTATTTTACATAACTCATCAGTGCAAAAAACACACACACAAAACGTTTTGTGTCTAATCCTGGATATGATGCATACAGGAAGAGAAGTGAACTGATCTGAAGACTCATGTGTATGGAACACGGCTCATGAATAATGAAGAGAGAGAGACAAAGGCATTTTCAAAAATTAAACAGTACTCAAATTGGTTGGCATGCTCAGGTACATCTGCATCTGCTGTGTAAACACAGTTTCCGCTGCTGTTTTGTACTGTTAATCCCTCTATTACATGTTAGCACTAATCTTCTCTTTTCCCACCTCCCTTTGCTTTGCAGCCTTCATTGGCCAGACGTGTGTGTAATTAAATTCATTAGGACTTGTTCTTTATTAATTAGCCCACCGTGCTTATCCTACATGATTGTAACCCATGCTTTCAGTCCCATTGTGGTTGATGGAGTAGCATCACCCGGGGAATATTTTTTTATCCCCACCGGGGATAAAAATAATTCAGCAGCGGCAGGGATAAATAGACCCCTACAAATCGCACCCTGGCTGTATATATTAAACTACAGTTAATGTTTAAAAATATTTTTGATGATATTATTAAGCAAGGATGGATTAAATTGATCAGAAGTAAAAGGAAAGATGGTAACACTGTACTTAAAGCCTTTATGTTTAATGCATTATAAATGGTTATTAAAGGGTATAATGCATTATAATAATTCATAATGTGCATTGTAATACATTATATCTTGTTGTAAATAATTATAACCAAATTTAAAATGCATAGTGTAACAATGAATTGATAACTTATGTATTAACTGTAGTTAACTTACAATTATTCATGAGATTGCACAATTCATTATGAGGTGCATTACAAGTAGTGGTCAACCGATATTGGTTTTTTGACAGCCGATGCCGATGCCGATATCTTGGAAAGCAGAGTGGCTGATGGCCGATATAATTTTATTTATTTTAATTAATATTTAAGAAATTTTAAACAATTTGAAAATGGATTTAAAAATAAATGTGTAAAATAAACATACTCAGAACATTAGTTTTTGGTTCCCAGAACGTTATTCTAACGTTCCCATAACGTTATTCTAACATTAATCTAACATTCCCAGAACGTTATTTTTTATGGTTTGTTTTTGGTTAGCCAGGAAAGTTTTCTTAACGTTCCCAGAACGTTATTCTAACGTTAATCTAACATTCCCAGAACGTTAGTTTTTGGTTCCCAGAACGTTATTCTAACGTTCCCTTAACGTTAGTTTTTGGGTCCCAGAACGTTATTTTAACGTTAATCTAACGTTCCCAGAACGTTATTATAACTTTCCCCTAACCTCTTTACTCCGATATGATCACCCCGCTGTACGTCAGTAATCATCCAGCACACTCGTGACCCAGTATAGTATAAGCGGCATGGAAATTAAAGGGGTCATATGATGCTTTTTTAAAGATCATAACTGCGGTTACTTGAAACCACGCCTTCTTTCTTTGCGTGATCATTTGGGCGCATTATGCAAATATTTCCACATAGTGATGTAGATATGTGGGGGCGTGTTAGAACGAGACGTTTTAGGGGGGCGTGGCAGAGTCTTAACTTTGATAAAGAATATCTCTTTGGTTTTGAGACTTTAGTCTTTGCAACGTCAGGGATCTTATCTATGCACAATCAGCTTGTAACACTCCAAAGAGAAAGGAAAACTTGAAATCGCATCATATGGCCCCTTTAACATCATGTTCTCTTCAGTTAGGCATTTTAAATCCCTCCGATTTACTCTCATAAATATATTAATTTTAAGTAATCAATCAATAAAGAGATCGATAAACGAGCGAGTCAATCAGCCAGTAAAACGAAAAATGACCGTAAATTTTTTAATTCTGCGAGCGCGTGGCTCTCTGTCAAAGACAGGCGAAAGCGCGTGCTGGAGAAGCGCGTGCAGATCAGAGGCGCGAAGTAAATGAAGATAAAACAAACCCACGAATTTATGATTTCTTATAGCTTAACCGTGGCTTAATATTATTATTTAAATCGCGTTTTGATTGATCTAATTTCTGTACTTTAATAAATGCTGCATTAAACGAATTTCAGGGCTCTGTATAGGTCACACATTAACATCTGCGACTTTTTACTATCTTACGGTTTCAGTAAAGATAGTTTTACAGGGTTATAAAAATAACCTGAGAATAACCATAAGGGAACGTTCTGTATAAGTTATATTTAGGTTATTTAAAAATAACCACCCTGCAACATTCTGGGAACGTTATTTTATGGTTGCAAAAAAATAACCTAGAAATAACCATTAGGGAACGAGATTACCTCATGTCTCATTCACTATTGAGAAAACATTACTCTACAAAGCTCATAAGATTGCAATAATAACGCCTTCCATTCTCGCTCTGTCTGCAATAGAGTGGAACGCGCTGATGACGTATCATGTCTGCTTGAACAGCGTGCCCAGAGGTATGCATATATGTTGACCGACAGGTAGGACAGCCTATCATAACCCTCGGACCGAGGGATAAGATTGGACAAACATGAACACGCCTTCCACAGATTATATACATATAAATACATTGAGATGTGAAGAGACTTTCAACCAGCATAACAAATGTATTTAAACAAAATCACCTACCCTGCCTTTAAATGCGTCTCACATAGGGGTAGATTGTAGCAGTGTGTCATCTGAAGGTTTGTAAGGTGGCCGAGAGAGCTCAACGCGCTGCAACTTCAGAAAACACATGCAAATAGAAAAAGCACCAGTAAATCAAGAAAACAACTTCATCAATTTGACAACAAACGCACTGCAAACACTCACAACACAACCAAATAAATAAATGCACTGCAAATGCTCACAACGCAAACAATTAAAGAAACGCACTGCAAAGGCTCACAACACAACCAAATAAATAATCGCGTTTGTTTGGTTGTGTTGTGAGCATTTGCAGCGCATGTGTTGTCAAATTGATGAAGTTATTTTAAAAATAACCACCCTGCAACGTTCTGGGAACGTTATTTTATGGTTACAAAAAATATAAACTAAAAAGAACGTTCCCCTAACGTTAGTATTTGGTTCCCAAAAAAATAACCAAACGGGAACCAAAAACTAACGTTATGGGAACGTTCTGTGTTTGCTGGGAAGTTAGTCGATCGTGCTTCTCCAGTGAAGCAGAACTCTCCTCCTGTAAGCATTCAATTCGCACGGACCGCCCGTCATGCAAAGAACGCAATCATGCAGGATACAAATGCACACTTCACATGATCTCACAGCTGGATTTGACTAAGTTTGCAAGATATTTTTAATTAAATGTTCTTTAGTCATTCAAAGATTTGTTTAAATGCGTATTTGCTGAATGCTGACGGCAAACGAGAAAGTATTATAATGTTTGCCTTTCTATTACTAATAATATAAAAACAATCATTATAATACTTTTTTGTGTACATTTTAATTCCTTTGTTTAACAGTTCTTTCTGATTATTAGACAGATTTCTATCCGTATTAGATAGAACTGTTAACGACGACAGCGAACAAGGAGAATGTGAACACTGTGTGCGCAGGCGCAGCCGCTCTCAGCGCCGTCAAAATAAAAGTCCCGCCTCGAACGCATCGGCCAAACAGAAAAACTTATCGGCCGATGCCGATATTTGAAAAATGGCATATGTCGGTCGACCACTAGTTACAAGGCATAATTAATGCATTAAAACTAAGGCTTTAAGTAAAGTGTTACTGGAAAGACTTCTAAAATTTCAATTCTTTCTATTCATTCAAGAATCCACAAAAAATGTGTTGCAGTTGACACAAAAATACTGAGTAGCACAAGTATTTTTTAACATTGATAATAATAAGAAATGATTCTTGAGCAACAAATCAGCATATTATAATAATTTCTGAAGGATCATCTGGCACTGAAGACTGGAGTCATGATGCTGAAAATTCAGCTTTGCCATAGCAGGAATAAATTATATTTTTAAATATTTTAAAATAGAAAACAGTTACTTTAAATTGTAATAATATTTCACAATATTGGTGAGTATAAGTGTTTTTCAAAAACATTTTAAAAGTCTTACCTTTTTTATATTATATATAAAAGAAAATGTGGTCGAAACCCATTCAAATGTAATAATTATATTATATTATAGAAAAATACGTCCACACTGCATCATGGGTGCATTTATGTTAACGTGGTCAAGTGTAAAGAGGGTCCTTGTGAGATAAAACACCTTTATCTCTTTTATCTATCTTTTTCTGGTTTCTTTGGCCTGGATATTGAAAGAGGTTATCAGAAGATAGGAAGATCCCACTGGGCGCACAGGATAACAGCAGGATAAGGAAAGTTGAGCATAACAGAAAACAGTAAACATTAACCATGAAGCCAGGCGTCCACATTAGCGTCATCTCTGTGACCAGGTAGCTTAACCTCAAACGCTAGCTCTCAACCGTAATTAGAGCTATTACTCACCGAACCAAACGCTCCCCACCAAAGAAAGAGACAGATGTGCATAAACAAAAAAACTAACAAGGGACCTTAATGAGGTCTGAAACTCACACAGCTGCTCACTTCCAAATCTATCCACTTCACGCTCACATGCACGTATACTAACAGGGATGAATACGCACATGGCAGCTCAAAAGCAGAAACACTTCATGTGCCATTCAGCAAGCACCCAGTTGTCATGAGGAAAATTCACAAGTTTACACACAGCCACACACACACAGTGTCAACTTAATAATAAGTGAGTACATTAACAGTGTTGGCAATAAAAATATTCCCTCCATGCACTGGGCTCTCTCAAGCTGAAGAGGGTCTTTATGGAGCGCGTGTGAGCTGTGGAGATGACAGGGCGAGTGCAGGAGGCGGAACATTAAACGCTTGGTTCTAAATGACTCATTAAAAGCATCTTCGGTGGCACAGCGCAGGTAAGATTCTCATGGTAAGGCGAGCACATGAGGCAGGTGTACGCACTGCATTGTGTAAGACACTAAATTATGGGGTTGGCATGGCAACAGGTAGCTAGAGTGCAGGGATTGATAAAAGTATAGGCCTTAGGCAAAGGAAAGACAGACGGAGTCAGAGAAGAGAAGGGAGAAATAGCGAGATGGTGGCAAAGTAAAAAAGGGAGGAGGGCTTGCATTTAGAAACAGAAATAGAAAGGTGAGGCTGATAAAACAGTGGCCCGTTTTCTTAAATGAGCAGCATGTTAATGCATGCATGTTGTGAAAGTTACAGACGCAAGGGTAAATAGGGCAGCCAAACTATCAAAGGAAGCACTGTAAGCATGAGCGAGGAAGATCAATCTCACTTTCATTCTCTCTCTAAAAAAAACTACATGCAGAGACAGATCGCTTCACAAATTCATGAGACTGGGGCGAAGAAAGAAGAAAACACAAGGAAAAGCTCTAGTCATGATGACAGACAGATGCAGATGGAGAGACACAAGTGCAACTGGAGAAAGATGAAGGAAAGGAAGAGGAAAACACATTACAGGGGTAGTTACACCTGATATGACTCCATATGAATTTCTTTTCATTGCAAAGACAAAAGGAGCAATTTTACTTGCTCTATGCAAATGCAAGGTATAGGGACTTTGAAGCTTTGCAAAAATGGTCCATATGACTCATGCACTGCATTTCAAGACTTCTAGACTCATGTGATGGAGAAGACTGATATGTACTAGCTGCTGTTATTCTCTGAACATTTTTACTGTCTTTGGCATGTTCATGAGAGAGGCAGTGATGTGCAATATGCAAGAGAATCGCTATTTTGAATCAGATGTTTGCAGTGATGTTAATCCAGTTCACAAAACTGGTTTGAATGATTCGACACCTAATCTGATAATCCAGTTTTAAATTACAGGTGAGCAAATGACAACAAATTGTTCCTTTTTGGGTGAACTATCCCTTTAAGACAAGAGCCAACACACGACAAAGAAATCCTGTTGAATACAAGACATATGTATATATATATATATATACTGTATATATACAGTATATATATATATATTAGGGGTGTAACGATTCACTAGTTTTCTCGATGCATCGATTACAAACCCTGACGATGCAATGCATCGATCCTGACACATGGATTTTTGAAT
>NW_015642528.1:2267482-2271961 GCF_001515625.1 Sinocyclocheilus rhinocerous
TTAGTACTCGTGGCCAGTAATGCTAAAGTGAAGTAGTTTTACTTTTCTGTAGTTTTTCAATGGCTCTCGGTCATATCGATGGCAATACCTGAGCAGTCGAAGGCTGCGCATTTATTGCAAGTGTCTAAAGCATACGCACAGTTCCATTGAATGAGAAATGTGTTTTAACAATGTTGTTAAACCGAATGAACGAAGGAAACTTAAAACAACCACAGCATTAACAACAACCTTGAAATAAGAGCCGAGGTTTAATTGATAATCAGATGCATGAAAGTAGCGTTCGTTGCTATAGCACACAGACATCAGGCGCGTTTTCTTTCAGAATCATCATTCGCCGATGAAGAATGCAGAATCGAATCGTTAATCGAATCGAATCAAATATAATTGTGAATCGAATCGAATTGAATCGTTCTGAATTTGCAAAAATCGTTCTTGAATCGAATCGAAAACCTATGAATCATGAATCGAATCGATTCACTGTCTACCCAAAGATTCACAGCCCCAATATATATGCAATAGATTTTGAATAAATATATATAATTTAATTATATGTACATTAACATTAATGTATAAGTATATTTAATTATAAACATTATAAAAAACTATACTACTAAAAGTACATGTATATGTGCTATTCATGCTGTGTTTGGCATGTGCATCACTAAATGTTGTTACATTTATAGTAATGTTATTATGATAACTCTTTATTAATAGATGAAAGGGTTAATATGGGGGAAATGTACAATTGTTTTAAGCGTTGGATACTAATGAAAAAGAATTATGTTCACAAAACAAAAAACAAAACAGAACAAAACAGAACAGAACAGGACAGGACAGGACAGGACAAGACAAGACAAGACAAGACAAGACAAGACAAGACAAGACAAAAAACAAAAACAAAACAGAACAGAACAGAACAGAACAGAACAAAACAATTTGCCATTGAGGTAAGAGCAATAAATTAATTCAAGATATTTTCTTTTATTGTATTATTGTTTTACACAATTGTGCTTCTCAGCTTTTTCTTGTTTTAAGGAAATATTTTTTGCATTGCAGAGAAAGAGAGGAGTTGAAAATATTGAGAGAAATCGAGACAGGGATTAAATGACAAATGAACCGAAGGACAGATTTCATAAGGTAGAGGTGATTAAATGGCTTGTAGAGGAAGCGGTTTCTGCTATGGGTCAGTGAGAGAGGCAGCAGACAGCTGAATTCAACACATGCTGGGTAAAAGCAGATTGCTGTTTAGCTTCAGGCTGCAACACATGCACCCATAACATCATCAATCCACTCATACTGCAACACACAGAAGTCTTCATGCTGCCCTAGACTGGTTAGTGTTGGTCTAACTAGTAAACCTGCATAACCATGCTGTTCACCTGCAAAATGTAAAGTTGAGCAGCATGGTCTGTCTGTTAGGCTAGTTACATAGTCTGTTGGGACTGAAGCAAATTTTCCACTTTTATGCTCCACAGGAAAAAAAAAAAAAGAAGATTTTTGAATGAACTAATCCATTTTCAATTCAATGTCTCATACAAATACACAACAAAACGGCATTTCCAGTACTTCAACCACCTCCAGCACCAATAGGAGATTAACAGCTTTCTTTTAGCTTCCTTCATAAATTCTCATCCATTTTCTTTCTCATTCCCTCACTTCAGAGAAGATTTTCTGGTCTGTGTGTAAGAGACAAAGGCCAGCATGGACTGAAGCACTGCTTTATGATGCAAATAGAGGAGCTACCGAAGGTGAGACTGACAGTGGACCTGCGCTGTAAATCCATTAAGATATGAACAGATGAAATGAAGTACGGACAGAGAGTGCCCACACAGAGCAGCTGGTCCAACACAATATGATAAAACTTAGAAAGTGAAAAGTGATAAAACAGTATGTCAGTCCCTTGGTTTTCTATTTACCTTATTTTTCAATGCTAATTACCTTATTTTTCAAGTAAGCTATTTTTTGTGAATGTGTGAGACTTTCGATTCATTAGCCCATATAGTTTATAAAATAACTAGACGAATAATAAAAAGTTCAGTAAACGGTAAAGCTATTTTGTGCTACAACCCAGTGTGTATGATTACAATAATACATTTAAAAAATAAAATAAACACCAATTTGCAATATCAGTCAGCATAACAAACAGTTTTGTACCGTTAAAATATGTACATGCCCCCTCAGATTTTGAAGTCAAATGGATTTCAAATGGCGCTTCCAAAAATGTGAAAATTAAATTGCATGATTACATGTACAAAATGAATAGTGTTCCAAAGTTGTAATTTTTTTCAACATTATTTCTGAGCTTTTAGTGAAAATGATTTTTGCAGATCAGTCAAAATCAGCACGTGCCAGGTAATCTGTGTCTCAGGTGTGTCACGTTTATTTGAAGGACAAGAGAGAACAGCCTATATTTGCAGAGATAAGGTGCAGATTTAGCTTCATGTTGTCCAGTGCTTATGTTTTAAATTAATTTGTTTCTGTGGAATCACTGCAGGACTTACAGGCCTAATATTCTTAATACTGGATCTGAAGACATTGCAGTAACTATTACAATGGAAGCTTAAGTAAAGTTTTACTTTATAATAATAGTTCTATCATGACAACTCTCAGAGGGTTTAGCATGGTAATATACATGACAATGTTAATGTGTTTGATCTTGCGGCAGAGCAAGTACCGAGACTTGCAACAGCCAATACATCCACAACATGCTGCTGTGAGCATGTAAGAAATACTGCTGCTGCACATATAACATATATGAAACAACCTCCATATATAGCATACATGATCACCCCATAGCAGATCTATACAGGTGGAGCTGGGGAAGGTGGAGGGTTTCTGAAGTGCACTGCAACTGCTATAGCAAGCACTAGCTAAGTATTTGAATGTTGAGCAGCGAGCTCATTGGATGCCGATACAAAAATAGCCAATCAGCTGTGCCATATGATAAAGATGCCATTATGTCAGATTGAGTTATAGATCTATCGGACTGCGGCATCTAGAGTTTCATGATTTAGTTTAAATTGTTAAAAACTTATGCTAAAAGCAAGGTGGATTTGTGCAGCATTGTGCTGCTTAGCCCCACCCACTTCAAAATCTCATTGGTCAAAATCACACTTAGCATAACTGGACATTGGCCCAAATGGCTGAGACCGTTGAATGTTTTGCAGACAAATGGCTTCCCATTGGTCAGGGCATGCTGTTAGGCAGGGCACAGTTTCTAGTGTGATCATAAATACAAAACACCAACCACGGTTTTTCTGCTTGTAATTTACAGCACAAAGCTCTATGAACTCATTTCTCACCAGGGCCGGCACAGCGAGAGCCGCTTAGAAAGTGTGCCAGACACTAATGAGAGGTTAAAAACTAGTGAATTTACAAAGAAAACACATTCAGCAAATGTCTGGCAGCACCTAACAAAGGCGCTGGGGTGTCATGGCACCTAACAAAGGCGCTGGGGTGTCATGGCTTTCTGCTTTCATAAATACTTGACTGATCTGATCAGACTCTTGAGAAATTCTGTCAGCGTCTCTCTCTGTCTCAGATCCCCCCCCCCTCTTTTGCGTCACAGTTCGGTGTCTTTGATGTGCGGTTTAATGAAGCTAGCTGGATTAACCACCGCTCCAGATGCTAGCTGCTATACATTAGCATGCTATCTCTCCTATCCTTCATATCTGTGAAATGTTCACATTCACACTTCTGATGAGAGAATGTTTCTGGTCTCGTGAGATTAACAATTACAGAGAACGAAAGCCAAGATGGCACGTTTTCATCCTTCTTCCTCATGTAACATGTCTTTTTTTTTGTTTTCTGGCACTCCACAGGTCTGAATAGGGCATCTGTTCCACTCATTCATTAACTATTGATTGTATTCGGCCCTGATGTTAAAGGGATAGTTCACCAAAAAATGAAAATTCTGTCATTAATTACTCACCCTCATGTCGTTCTAAACCCGTAAGACCTCCGTTCATCTTTGGAACACAAATTAAGCTATTTTTGATGCATTCTGAGAGCTCTCTGACCCTCCGAAAGACAGCAATGTAATTAACACGATCAACGTCCAGAAATGTAGCAAGGAGATCGGTAAAATAATACATGTGACATCAGGGGTTCAACCGTAATTTTACGAAGCTACGAGAATACTTTTTGTACGCAAAGAAAACAAAAATAACGACTTTATTCAACAATTTGTCTCCTCCGCGTCAGCTGCGCCATGCGGATACGTTGTTTTCGTTCAAATCAAAGTTTAAATAAACGTAGAAAACGTAGAACGCGTGACGCAGCTGACACAGAACAGCATACGCTGTTTACGTTCAGTGGATACTCTCCAAAACGGCGCTACGGTGACGCGGAGGAGATGAATTGTTGAATAAAGTCGTTATTTTTGTTTTCTTTGCGTACAAAATGTATTCTCGTAGCTTCATAAATTACGGTTGAACCCCTGATGTCACATGGATTATTTTACCGATCTCCTTGCTACGT
>NW_015642528.1:2272702-2334114 GCF_001515625.1 Sinocyclocheilus rhinocerous
TTTACGTTCAGTGGATACTCTCCAAAACGGCGCTACGGTGACGCGGAGGAGATGAATTGTTGAATAAAGTCGTTATTTTTGTTTTCTTTGCGTACAAAATGTATTCTCGTAGCTTCATAAATTACGGTTGAACCCCTGATGTCACATGGATTATTTTACCGATCTCCTTGCTACGTTTCTGGACGTTGATCGTGTTAATTACATTGCTGTATTTGGGAGGGTCAGAGAGCTGTTAGAATTCATCAAAAATATCTTAATTTGTGTTCCTAAGATGAACGGAGGTCTTACGGTTTTGAAATGACATGAGGGCGAGTAATTAATGACAGAATTTTCATTTTTGGGTGAACTATCCCTTTCATCTTCACCGCACTAGCTTTGCTTTTGGCCTTGGTTTTGATGTGGGAAGGCAGTGGAAAGCCTTGCTTTAATGAAGGTAAGTGACTGGTGTAGATGAGATTATTATATCTGGTGCAATGCCGGCATGATTGGTTTACCTCTGAGAAACAAAATGGAGAATTTCAGAGGTTCTCGAGGGATTGCATCTTTGTTGAGGCAGCTTGGTGCAGCACTAAACAGCTGTGAGGCTCAGGTTTTTTTGTCTAGGCCTCGGGGCTAACACTTCGCAGTCTCGTCGGCGCTAAACATCACTATGGATGTTTTCGAGGGGAGCTTTTTCTGGGAGAGAGAAATTGGAGGAAATGTACCCTGTTTGGATTGTTAGAGCTGTTTTTTCCAGTTATACCACATTTACTTGTTTGGGCAGTAAACCAGCAAACATCCCTCAGGGCCACAGGTCTGAGTCAATGGAGAGATTTTTTTTTAGTTGTTCACCACAAACAACCTTCTTATATTAGCAGCCTGTCAGGCAAAAGATGGAAACAAACATGCTCTATTGTTTTCAAAAATAGACTATTTTAGGTAGACGCCACTGGATGCCACTTGTCATCTGGATTTTGTTTTTGTGAAGACATAATTTTAATGCTTTTTCGCCTGAACCCAAGGGATTCCGCCAGTCAACCCTAGCGATACATCAGACTTGAATTTCAGACCGATGTGATAAACTCAAAATTATTTTTTATGCTGTGACCAATAACTTAAAAAAGTTAGATATTATAAATTTACACAAACATTCAAAAGTTTGGGGTCGGTAAAAATTTCAATTTTTTAAAAATGTTTTAAGTCATTTTAAATTGTAATTAATGTGTTTTTATTGTATTCTTGATCAAATAAATGCAGCCTTAGTGAGAATATGACACTTAAAAGAGAAAACTCTTACCGACCACACACTTTTTTAGTGCTCAAGAAACATTTTTGTGAAATTTGTGATGCATTTTTGATTAACAGAAAGTAAAACAAAACAGCATTTATTTGAAATGAAATGATCCCAAACTTTTGAACAGTAGTGTATACACACTAAAACCTAAAATAAAAGTGAATTTTGGCATCACAACATGATAATGTAGAGTATGAAAGATGAATAAATATTCCTTTTGAAATATGCTACACAAAAGTCTATACTGTTTGTATGAGAAAAATGAGTGCTCATACAGGAAAGACATCTAGGATGCTGGTTAGACAGACCCTTAAAAAACGCTGGTTAGAGAATAGAGCTGAGAGAATTATAACCATTGGATCCAAATGATTAGTTGTGTTTATACAAGAGAGTTCATGTGTGGTGTGAATTTGCTGCATAATATTAGTAACATTAATAAAGGTTGTTGTACTTAATCAGCTCAATGTTGTAACTCAATGAAATATTAAAACACAGCCCTGCTATCATCACATGCATGCAGAAACTCACGCCAGCATGCACTTTTAAAGGGAAAGCCTTTAAACAAGAGAAATGAGATGCTCTTAAAAGGTTTCCTCTTAAAATCCTTGCCATTATAATCTAAATCTTAAAATATGCAAATGAATAAATAATAATAATAGTATAGAAAATAAAACAAATAAAATCATTTAAACCAATAACTGTTGTTTTTGCTTTTGTTAAATTATGACACTGCATAAGGTCTATAGACGTGAAGTGAATACATTTTACAACAATTCAACAGCATGTTGACATTGTTTCCACATGTAATTCTTTGAATGGTATTGGCTCTAAAACCATTGAAATGGTTGCAGAAGAATGGATCAATTTCCATAATGTTGTTTTAAAGTAGCATAGAGAAAGTTTGAGAGTGTATTGTATAACAATATTGCATGCTGCTTATTAAGAACTAAGCGAGAAGTAGTAAAAGAGGGAAAAGACAAAGAGAGAGAGCTTGGGGCTTTAGGGAACAGCTCAGTTACAGAGACAAGACTGATAATTACAGGAGCGGTGTGTGTGTGAGAGAGAGATCTGAGAAATGATAAGATGAAGAATGTAATTAATTTGAGCGCAGTTCTCTCTCTGGCACTGGAATCATATACTTCTGTAATCCCTAATTGTTTAACTTAAAACATGTGGGCGAGAGCCAGACGGGGCATAGAAAGACCACGAATTTAAAAAAAAGAAGGGAGGTGGGGCAGGTGCAAGAATTAATGTCTAGCCATCGATCATTGTTTTCCTTCTTGCCTAGTAATACAGGAAAATGTAAATCACATGCATCTGTGCATGAGTGAGGCCTCATTATAGTGTCTAAGATTCTATAAGATGCTGGAAATGGGGACAGCTATATAAATAACTACACAAGGGGAACTCTGTTTTAACCAGGCAATATAACCACAGAATTGCACTTTATTGGCGAATTGTATGCAAATATCTGCAGCACGTTAGCAAGAGGTTCATTCTGCTTTGTATCAAACGCTCCTGTATCACAGTGCCCTGGAAAAACAGAAGCTTCAAAGTTCATGTCGACAGGCTCAGAAGAATCTGTGATAAAATAAAGATGATATGCGTTGGAATGGTCTATATTTGACACATGACGTGTTCTTGCATTTCACAAGACGGCAGAATGGAACAAAATGTAGACATGTTTTTTAAATTTGCAGTGTTTTTATGTTGATGGTTGACACAGAGACTCAAAACTAATGCTCTCAATCTGAAACTGTGCATTATATGTATATTACAGTATATACAATACCGTCCAAAAATTTGCACTCAGTACTTTTTTTTTTCCTTTAAAGAAATTAATACTTTTATTCAGCAAAGATCCATTAAATTCAAAAGTCACAGTAAATACATATATAATGTTACAAAAGATTTCTATTATGTAGAAATATTCTATTATATTTTAAATGAAGGCGTTTCTTTTGATTTTTTGTTCTATTTATCAAAGAATCATGAAAAAGTACATCATCAGTTTCCACTAAAATATTAAGCAGCACAACTGTTTTCAACACTGATAATAATAAGAAATGTTTCTTCAAAAATGAGCAGATTAGTATGATTTCTAAAGGATCATGTGACACTGAAGACTGGAGAAATGGCTGCTAAAAATTCAGCTTTGCCTTCACATGAATAAATTACATTTTAAAAAATATAAATAATTCAAATAGAAAATTCATTTTGTCATTTTATTATGTAATAATATTTCACAGTATTACTGTTTTTATTGTATTTTTGTATTTACATAAACTTTTTGTATTTATATAAAATAAATGCAGCCTTGGTGAGAATATGACACTTGTAAGAGAAAAAATCTTACCGACCACACACTTTTGTGGGTTGTGTATACAAATTTAGTGTAATGGCAAAAGACCTCAATTGCATTTTTAGACAAAGAAATGGATCGGCTGACACATTTTCATTTGGCCTTCTGACTTCAGAATCTTCTTTGTACAACAGATTCAGTGCACTTTTTTGATTCTCCCCTTACAAAATATGTTTGGTTCATAACATTAACAACAGATATAGTTTTTTTATGTAGTTCCAAGCATTCTATTAATGGGTCAAAGAACTACATCACCCACTCACTCATGTTCCTTAAGGCTACACACTGCACTGCTGCTGGTTTCTTGTGATAGCAAAAGCAAACACTACAGAAATGTCAGTTTAAAATGTTAATTTGTAGAAATCAAATGAAAACCAAGCCTACTGCGTAAAATCGCGCATGCACTAGCTTTATTTGGATATCTGTTTACCCTATGCAAGAATGTGATTCTTACGAACACCCCTTAAAGGGACAGTCCACCCAAAATTTAAAATTCTGTTATAATTTACTAACCTTCAAGACGTTCCAAACCTGTTTGCCTGTATGACATGAAAATATTTAGAAGAATACTGACTAAAGCCCCGTTCACACCAAAAACGATAACTATCAAGATAACGATAAATATAAAGTTCTAAAAATCGTTCTCAATATTAAAGAATAGCAGAGTCCACACAGCTATAACAATAAAGGCACAGAGAAACGATATCATTGGAATCACTTTCAGAACGATTTTTTCCAGCTGATGAACGATACAAACATTGACACCCAATCAGAATCAATCCTGATATAACGAGCTTGAGAATTTAAAACGGCAGACGAGCGTGCGTTTAGAATAAACAGACGATATCGTCCGCTGGTGTGGACGCTAATATAGTTCTTTATTGTTATGTTTATAGTTTTGGTTCTCATTGACATCCACTGTATGAGCAAAAAATACAGTGGAAGTTAAAGCGAACCAAAACTGTTTATCAACATTCTTCAAAATATCTTCTTTTGTGTTCCAACGACATGAGGGTGAGTAAATGATGACAGAAATTTCATTTTTGGGTGAACTATCCCTTTAAGTCAGTGTTTTGTAATAAAACTGTCTTCTAAATGCATAAGTGTAAAACAATATTAAGTCAAATATGGTAATAACCCCTGTGTATATGTGTGCAAATGCATTTCATAACAGCACTATGGCTCCCAGCTGAGAGCTGAGATGCATTAACACGATTAAATTATTTATTTGTGTCATATGTTTGTGTATGTCAGCGCCTGTCTGTCTTTGCAGCTTATAGCAGCACCAGTAGCCTGAGACGGACGCTAGTCCCCAGTCGCTCATTACAAGCTTCTGCAAACTGCAACACGGCACACCGCGCCACGTTTAATTTCTGCACCGCAGGTTTATGCGCACGTGGAGGGCTGCCACCAGGGAAAAACAAATAACGCTGGATAAACAACTCTACTGAAGAGCTAAGGATATACAACAGTGTGACTCTGTTTCAGATGTTGGCACGTAGCAGCGGTGTCGTAGAGGTCCAGCCAACGCGCTGACATAAAAAGCATTTCTGTGCGCTAAATAGATGCGTGGGTGTCAGGATGTGTTTTGAAGAGAGAGTGGGCTACCGGGGTGTGGATGAACATGCGAACACATGGGATGGTGATTTACAGCTGAAATTTAGCCACACCCAGAAAGAACACAAGCGTGTGGTAAAATATGATAAGAGCGGAAGATGAAGTACGTAAGCAAAGAGGTGCCCTACGGTTCTAAAGTCTCTCTTCCAGTGTTACAGTCTGTCCAAGGCTCCCCTCACGTTCTGTCTCTCTTTCTCTCTAATGACCTGTGGGTGGATGTCTATTTCTATCCGTACACTAACAAGGACACACATGCATGGCTTTGACTGACAAAAGGCACAAATCCTTTTCCAGCTTGGTTGAATGTCATTCTCTTTCCTCACACACATAATAGGATCATGCCAAGAAAAAAGAACGGGGGAGAGAGAGAAACGAAAGAGAGATACTGGCATGTTCGCTCGTTGTATAAATGATTAATTTAAAATTTCCACTCACACGCATGCAGTCGTATGGAAATGCTCCGGATACATGGAGCTGGCATTAAAAGCGTCTATGAGACAAATCTGGCAATGATGGATGGCAAAGGAGAGCAAAAAATGTCAAGTAAGAGGACGAAGCAGAAGACTTGGATAAATTGAGAGAGGATGACAAGTGTGTGTTGGAGGAGTGGGACTGTTTCTAGCTCCCAAACATTTCACCAACTCACACATGCAGAATGCCAGAGTTTAGAAAATAGAAATATCAGAGATACTGACAGCAGAACCATATACACACTCACATGCACGCTGAGGACAAAGACAGGGGTCTTACAGAGGTTAAACGCTGCTAAATAAACATACAGTATAAAGCACATACATCCCAGAAGCACTGTTTGAACAGACCATAATCATCAAAGCCACCTCTCCAAAATACAACAGACAAGAATTCATTTATTTTCAATGGAGTATAGTAAAGTACTCCATATATAGAGTATAGTAAAGGAGCTGTAGCCAAGTTCAACTCATGTAAGCAAAAAAAAAAAAATTTGAATTGAGCTTTTTCATGTGTTGAAACATTTGAACCGCTAGCCCATATGTGACCAAAGTGGGAATTTACCACTAACATTTTCTTCTTTAAACACTATTTTTTTAAATGGATGGTTATGAAAAGCTATATTTGAAATGGTTGGACTGGGGATGGTTGTAACAAGGGTCAGTTGTAACACTTCCGATATCCCAAATAAGGAACAAGTTACAAATCACCTAATTCACTTCACAAATTCTCAGTTTAGTCCTTATTCCACATGTGAGAAAGCAGAGCCCTGTGGCAGACACAGCAGATTTTAGAGCAGAAAAACAAATTTGAGGTAAAAAAAAAAGAAGAAGTTGTTTTTATACTTTATACTTTTTGAGATGGCAGTCCCTGCTTTGTAGTTAAACTCATCAAAGTTAAATTATGTTTATTGTGTGTCTGTGTAGATATTTTTCATACAAGTGCTTTTGGCTGTTAGCTGTAAGGTGAACTAGTTCATGGCTACAAGACTCTGGGTTTGTTGTAACAGCAAGACTCTGGGTTAGTTGTAACAACAAGACTCTGGGTTAGTTGTAACAGCAAGACTCTGGGTTGGGTTACTTGTAACAGCAAGACTCTGGGTTGGGTTAGTTGTAACAGCAAGACTCGGGGTTAGTTGTAACAGCAAGACTCAGGGTTAGTTGTAACAGCAAGACTCTGGGTTGGGTTAGTTGTGACAACAAGACTCTGGGTTGGGTTAGTTGTGACAACAAGACTGGGGGTTAGTTGTAACAGCAAGACTCGGGGTTAGTTGTAACAGCAAGACTCTGAGTTAGTTGTAACAGCAAGACTCTGGGTTTGGTTAGTTGTGACAACAAGACTCTGGGTTAGTTGTAACAGCAAGACTCGGGGTTAGTTGTAACATCAATGAAACATGTTATAAGGTGCTCCAGGCTATTTTTTGTTTTATTTATGTTTTCTTTGAATTTCAGTATGCCTAGGTCTTGGAAGAGAAAGACAAAATGAGGAGTGTCTCTTTATATTCAAGTTCAATTGCATTATGGCCAATTACTATGTCTGACATTAACAAACATGCTTAAACACACACACACACACACACACACACACACACACACATGCTATTCAGATTTATTATCATGATGCTAATGTAACACACTCACACAAACACAAACCAATTATGTTGAAAAGTCAGTGTTGAATAAAAAGCTTTCAAAATCCTTTTTTGTTTTGGTCATAATCCTTGTTGTATAATGTTACATACACACACACACACACACACACACACACATGCTATTCAGATTTATTATCATGATGCTAATGTAACACACTCACACAAACACAAACCAATTATGTTGAAAAGTCAGTGTTGAATAAAAAGCTTTCAAAATCCTTTTTTGTTTTGGTCATAATCCTTGTTGTATAATGTTACATCTCACCCCGGTGGATATCATAATGTTACATCTCACCAGAGGTGGGACCAAGTCATTGTTTTGCAAGTCACAAGTATGAGGAGTGTCTCTTTATATTCAAGTTCAATTGCATTATGGCCAATTACTATGTCTGACATTAACAAACATGCTTAAACACACACACACACACACACACACACACACACACACATGCTATTCAGATTTATTATCATGATGCTAATGTAACACACTCACACAAACACAAACCAATTATGTTGAAAAGTCAGTGTTGAATAAAAAGACGTGCGCTCATTGGCGCCCCTTCAGCTGGTGGCGCCCTAGGCGACCGCCTAGCTCGCCTATGCCTAGAAACGGCCCTGACTCAATTTATAATAGCCTATCCAGCGCTCCCTGCATTCTCTGGTTTATTGCCAGTCAAGCGCAACGCTGCAGGGACGCGCCTAACGACTTTGATCTGATCATAAAGTCTTTCCGAGTCACAGGGCTCAAGTCCAAGTCAAGTCTCGAGTCCTTGCTGTCAAAGTCTAAGTCGAGTCTCAAGTCTTCTTTAATTATGTCGAGTCGAGTCGCAAGTCATCAAATTTGGGACTCGAGTCCGAGTCGAGTTCACACCCCTGCATCTCACCCTAGAGTCTGTTACAACTAACCCGGACTATGGGGTGAACTGTAACATTTCACTCCTCATGTTTGAAACTAAACCATGCATTTTCTGTTTGTGCTGCAAAGATAAAAGGTATGTCATTCAATAGCAGACACTTATAACTAGTTTGAATCACATTTTGAATGCACTGGCTTAAAAGAACGCCAAGATACAGACAGAAATGTCATGACAGAAATGTGTGTGTGCCCAAGTGACAAAAAATATATATACTGAAATGCATTTGAAATATATTTATTTTCTGCTAAGTATGCTGCAAACATTTTAAAAATGTGAAGTTAACATGCAAATTTAAGGTATACTTCGTATGAAGCAGCAACTCGATGAATTTAGGCATTTACTGTAGATGTGGTCAAGACAATGTGCTGAAGTTCAAACCGAGCATCAGAATAGAGAAGAAAGGTGATTTAAGATAAGAAGATAATGTGACTGAATATGGCATGGTTGTTAGTGCCAGACAGGCTGGATTGAGTACTTCAGAAACTGATGATCTACTGGGATTTTCATGCACAACCATCTCTAGAGTTTACAGTGAGTTGTCCAAAAAATAAAAAAAATTCAGTGAACAGCAGTTCTGTGGGCGAAAATGCCTTGTTGATGCCAGAGATCAGAGGAGAATGGCTAGACTGGTTCAAGTCCGTAGAAAGGCAACAGTAACTCAAACAAACCCTAGTTACAACCGAGGTAGCAACACAAACAAAGTAATATTATGAGTTTGGAATGATATGAGAACACAAATGACAACAAAAGATAATATTTTATTACAAAAAAATTCTATAAAGTTTTTTCTTTTTTTTAATGAATGTACATACTCAGCTGTAATGAAACCAAGCTCATACAGCTGAGCCTGTACATCCTTTTAAACTTTCCCTTCAAAGCTGTTTAAGCTTGATTTCATAAGATAATGGTGCTTTTGAAGTCAAAGCACTGAAAAATCAAATTATATTTATGTCTGGAAAATTGCTCTACTTCAAATCTAAAATAAGACTCTGAAGTAATAGGCCAATTGAGGTAAGCCATACGA
Organism: Sinocyclocheilus rhinocerous; assembly: GCF_001515625.1. NCBI lineage: Eukaryota > Metazoa > Chordata > Actinopteri > Cypriniformes > Cyprinidae > Sinocyclocheilus > Sinocyclocheilus rhinocerous. Next base: position 2,282,018 of record NW_015642528.1, read on the forward strand.
TTATCTTCATTTTAAAAAATAGAGAGAGGAAAACAGAGGGATGATAACGTTAAATCTGAGACGCTTACGCTATGCCCCTGATAAATTAAAATAGAAACTAAGCTCTCGCAGCATTGTTCTTCCCCCATCTTCAAAGTACTGGCAAGGATATCATAATTGTGCCGTGCTGTTAATTCATAATTCAGAGGCTAGGAGGTGGGGGATGATGGATGGAGATAGGAGGGAGAAGGCAGAGAAAGGGAGGGAGGGAGGAAGAAAAGAAAGATTCAAAGGCAGGCATGATGGCAACACTGTCATTGCCAGCTGGAAGGTCTCCTACGGTCATCGCTTAAAATTAGTCCTTTTCCTCAACAAAATAACCCTTTTACATAAACCATCCAACCAATCAAAGCACTTTGTTCATAGAGACACATAGTTGCAGAAAAACAGTCTTCAATCTAAACTGATGTCACAGCAAAAATCGTGAACATCAGATGCTTGCTCGGGTGTGAATAGGGGTGAAAATGACAGCCGGAATGTTTCGGGAGAGGTGACGGAAGAGCCTCCATATGTGTGGGATGCTAACGCAGGGTTTTGAGGGGACACAAGAGCAGCTGGGCTTCATCACTAGATCTCACTTCTTTGCTCACTAGCTCTATCTCTTTTTCACAGGAAATTGTTGGGTTATGGGGAGTTGCAAGTCATTCTGTGCAAGCAGCTCTTCAGTATCATCTTATGGTTACACACTCAAGCAGATTCTTAGAATCCAGATTCCTTCATTTTATCTTAGTCATTTTACAAAAATACTGCAGATACTGTACATAGAGACAGACACATAGTGTTGGGGAGAAAAACTGAGGTCAGGAAAGGTTGCAAGCTAGTAATGAGGTTCACACCTCAATGTGTCAGAATCTCAACTATTACGCTATTAAATATTTCACACCTTCAGCCACACGCTCTACTGTTGAATAGTTTGGGGTCAGTATTTTTTGAAAGAATTTTTGAAAGAAATCAATATTTTTATTTACCAAGGGTGCTTTTTAATGTTGTTTTTAATGTTAAAAAATGTTTCATTTAAAAAAAAAATTGTTTTTTAGAAAAAAAAAATGGTTTACACAAATATATTAAGCAACACAATGATTTTTTGATTTTCAAAAAAAATGATTTTCATTTTGACAAAAATTTTTTCTTAAGCACCAAATCAGCATATTAGAATGACTTCTGAAGGATCATGTGACACTGAAGACTGGAGTAATGATGCTGCAAATTCAGCTTTAACATCACAGCAGTGTTATTTTTAGCATTATTTATACACTATTATAGTATTTGTTCATACAGTATTTTGAATAAGCTTTTATTTGTATATTTTCATTAAAATCTTTCATTAATTTTTTTTTATAAGTTTTAACAATTTATAATGTGCTTTTGTAATTTTTATTGTCAGTTTTTAAAAAAATATTTATATTTATCTTTCATTTATTTTTATTTTAGTTTTGTTTTAGTAATCTTAGTTTTTCAATGTATTTGTTTCAATTACGTAGCTGCCAAGGCAACATTTCTAAGTTTCTTATATCATCTATCTATATTATCTATTAACTTATCTAAGTACTTTTCCATCTATTATTTATATTTTAATACATTTCAGCTTTCACAGAAAACAATTTTAATAGTTTAGATTTATTTCCTCTTCTGAACAGTGCATATGAGGGATATTATTTAAAAACCTGTTAAAAAATAGTCATTATTTTTGCAACTCCATCTGGTGCTGTGCAAGATACTACACCCTGTTAAGCTGGTCATGTGATCTTAACATGCCTCCATAGGTGGACCCACTCCATGGAAAATAAACTAGCTTTTTGGCTTCTGATATGATTGGCATTTTAAATGAGCGAACATGATTTTTATACACATTTTTCAAAAGTACTCTTCCTTTATTTAGATGCAAATCTTTTTTATTGATGAAAAATTGAGAGTGATATTAAAGATTATGTTTACCTTTAACTGATCTTTCTGAACTTGAAAAAAGGCTGGTGAAGCCATTCTTACTCAAACATTCATTCACAACCTTCGGCCCTCCATTTCAATTGATCTGCTTCCCACGTTGTTTATATCCTGGTCTATTTGTGCAGACAGTGTGAAATTGAACAGCTCTCCCGTTCACTTTTTGATACCCGTGGAGATGGATGGAGTGATGAAAATATGCTTTGGGATGCATGACAGAGAGAGGGTGAACAAATGGAGGAAAATGCTTAGCGGGACTCTTTAAGATGAGCTGAAATTGGGATTTAATGAAAGTACTGGTATTGGTTCCCCTGATAATAATCTCTTAGAAATTTTGTAAATTCATGAGAACATGGTTCTTCTGAATGCATATTGTTTTCCGTGGTACTAGCAACCATTACTAACTGATATTTGATGGATGATTCATTTTTATGCTTATGTATCCCTCCTTCGGACCTACGAAACCACTTGGAATAACTGTTCGTCTGATTGGCTGAGCTGTGCTGATGGCCATTTTCCATTAAAAATCCAGTCTATGATTGCATATTAAATATTTTAAGTGATAAATTGAAGGTGAATAACAAGATATTATAGGATTAAAGGGATATAATTTCGTGTAGATGCACTAATCTGATGGTGAATCGCTGCGCCTGAAGGCTTTCTGAATTAGAGTGAATTTAAAGCCACAGCTTATGGTGGCAGCATTAGCAGAGACATTCAAACATTATGAGCTTGGCAGGGCTTCTGTGTTCACCCATTTGTATGTGTGTTTATGAAGGGAAGTGAGGTTGATGAAGTAGTGCAAGAACTTGTTTTTCAACAAGAAGAGCAAGCGGCAAAATGCTAATCAGTGCTGTCACTGTCTGGAGAAAAGATTTGCTCCATTTAATCTCTATTTCCCCATTTTAGGAAAAAAGTGACACAAAGATGCTTTGTCTTCAGTAGAGCTGTCAGAGAAAAAGCTTGCATTCTTCATCCAGTGGCAACAGAAAATGTCAATTATTAAACCACAAACATGTTTGTTCGTATGCATACACTGATGCATGAAGCACTTCGTGTTCGAGACTGTGCAAATGCATATAAAAATTCTGTCACCATTTACTCATCCTCATGTCATTCCAAACCATTCTGAATTCCTTGTTCACACAAATGGAGTTATATAGCTAAATGTGCAAGCAGCTCTTTTCCAGATTTTTATTTTCTATTATTTTTATTGTATTTTATTTTTTTTATTGCTGTGGCACTATTACTGAAGTACACTTGCATTTATAAGTTTGGGGTCGGTATGATCCGCAAAGCTGAATTTTCAGCATCATTACTCCAGTCTTCAGTGTCACACAATCCTTCAGAGATCATTCTAATATGTAGATTTGCTGCTCAAGGAAACATTTTGTTTTATTATTATCAATTGAAAACTGCTTAATGATACATTTCTCTTTTTTTTTCAGAAAAAAACTGTGTAAACAATGTAAAGGTCTTTACTGTCACTTTTGAACAATTTTATTGTGCTTGCTGATTAAAAGTAGGCCTATTAATTTCTTACTTTGAAATAGTAGTTAATAAAAATATAACAATAATCATTTACATAAAGCAATATAGTCAATTGTCTTTCAAATTATCACTCAATTACTAAATTAAATGTTAACATTAGTAACAGAAAACCTGTGGAAGGCACCAAATAATGAAATTACATTTTAAATGCATATCAAAGAATGTGAGCATTCCTATTTTAATATTTTTGTAAATTTTTAATACACTGTATTTTATCGCATATATGTTTAGTTTAAATTTGTTTAATTGACCACATTTATTACTGTTAACAACAATCTATAGAAAACACAGATATTACACTTTACCTAATAATGACTTTCCAATCAAAATTGCAGGCCACCATCTGGACACAGCACTTATCAATAAAGTCAGACAGAATATTCATATTTGGGTGAGCAATGTCATTTTCTAGACACCAGAATATGTGTTATAACCTAAAAGAGATTAAATTAATATTCAAATGAATTCAAATAAATAAAAATCGATATACCTCATATGAGCAGATTTGGCAGTCATTCTGTTAGGATGATGAAACATTACAGAATCTGTATCTAAATATGGTTCTAAGGCTTTCCCACATGTTTAAATCAGTGGGGATGTTCAGCATGCAGATTGTTTGTGTCAGAAGGCTGGGTCTCTAGCGATTCGTCACACCCCACAAACTCAGAGCCAGCGGATCCCGCTCGTATCGATTCGCTCTTTTCTTTACTCACACTGATCATCATGTAAGCCTCTGCCGTGTGCATGTTTCCTGCCTGTTCTGAGAGCAGCACTTACATAAGCCCACTTCACACCGCTTCATCTTAATTTTCTTTGGCACGGATTCTCATCTTCATATGAGAATAGCAGAACAAACAGGAAAATAACACAAGCAGTCACATAAACACACAGTGGGTGCGGGGGAGAGGGTGACTGGATCAGCCCGCAATCGGAGCGCAGGGTACTGAGAGTGTTTAAAATTCTCCCTATATGTCATTCTTTTTTAATGGGCATGAATACACACCAAAATGCACACTTGAATTTCAGCCGAGTCTCTAAAGTTCCTCATTAGCTGCTTGAATTGTGGGACCACTTTACAATTTCGTGCACACACACACACACACACACACACACACACACACACACAAGTACCAAGAATCCCCTGGTCTGCTGCTGTCGGCTGTCAGTTGTCTGGAATTGTGACTGCAGTGGGAATAAGAGTTAAGCTTCTGTTGTGCTGTTTGGCAGAAGCGGTTCAGCTGTCTGTCTGGTCAGCAGAAATCCACTGACAAACACACTCATATACACATACGCAAAAGCATGCAAATGCATACAGACATTCAAAACACAAAACACATTCAAAGGATACAAAATAAGCTATAGATGAAACTCAAAACCTCAAAAACCAGACCCTCACATTAATTTATTTCCACATGTGTGCATACATGCTTTGAGCATGAATGCAGGCAATAGAAACATATATGCACAAGCTAAGAGAATCATATCTGGAGTCAAATTCACTCATCCACCCACACAGACACACTATACACAATTCCACACCACCTCCAACATGCTCTCAGGAGTGATCACACTCACACATATCTAGGGATGGGAATTGTAAGGAATTCATCGACTTCGATTTCACGGAACGATTTGGGTTTCTTAGAAGTTCCATTATTGATTGAGCATTTTGTTTTTAATTTATTTTAACCAAACAGTACTTTGCTTTAAAAGGATAGTTCACCCAAAAATGAAAATTCTGCCATTAATTACTCACCCTCATGTCATTCCAAACCCGTAGCCCTTTGTTCATCTTCGGAACACAAATTAAGATATTTTTGATGAAATACAGGAGCTTTCTGACCCTGCATAAACAGCAACTGACATGTTCAAGGCCCAGAAAGGTAGTAAGGACATCGTTAAAATAGTCCATGTAACGTCAGTGGTTCAACCTTAATTTTATGATGCTACGGGAATATTTTTTGTGTGCATAGAAAACAAATATAATGATTTTATTCAATGATTATTGCTTTACCGGGTTAGTCTGCTGCCATTCACGAGAGTACCATGTCTCTATGCAGGGTCAGAAAGCGCTCAGATTTCATCAAAAATATCTTAATTTGTGTTCCGAAGATGAACAAAGGTCTTACGGGTTTGGAACGACATGAGGGTGCGTAATTAATGACAGAATTTTCATTTTTGGGTGAACTTACCATTTAACATCGGCAATTTATCGGTTAATTGCCATATAGGGTTAAAGACTACAACTAAAGTGGTTGCAAATGTGCAACAATAATTAAGAGCCAAGATGTAACTGATGTAGTAACAGAGCTTTTCTTCTGTATTTTGACGTACATCTGAGAGAAACAGATTACCGAAAAAGAAAAGTCACCAGAGAGAACTGTCGTTTCACTGAAAGATTGAGTTATAGCATTTTGATGAAAAATTACAATGTAAAAAACATTTAAAAACGACATGGATAGACAGATGAATAATTTGCAAAAAGATCAATAAGATGCATTTAGAAAATATGTAGGGTGAATTTCCATTTCATGCCAACTTCGAACTTTAGTCAGGCAAAAAGTGAATCAGTGAATCAGTCAGTTTACATCTTACTCCCTCAATGAACTGAAAGTCATTTTACGGTAATGTCTTATTCGAAATTAACTGGAAAAAATAAACTTACATTACATTAGTCTTACATTAGTCTATTTACTAACTTCCTGTTTACATAATGACAATGTGTAAATAAGCATACACATTAACATTTTAATGTATGAATTAGTGCTGCTGTCAAATGATTAATCGCGATTAATCACATCCAAAATAAAAGTTTTTTTTTTACATAATATATGTGTGTGTACTGTGTATATTTATTATGTATATATAAAGACACACACATACAGTATATATTTTGAAAATATTTACATGTATTTACATGTATATATTTATATTCATATAATTTATATTAAATATACATTTAATATATAAACGTTACATATTTTTCTTAAATATATACATGCATATGTTTGTATTTATTTTATATATACATAATAAATATGCACAGTAGACACACATATATTATGTGAACAAAAAAATTTATTTTGGATGCGATTAATCGCGATTAATCATTTGACAGCACTAGTATGAATTAATAATCATTCTAAAAAAAACTTCAAATAAAAACAAACAAACAAGGTAACATTTCAAGTTGAATTGAGGTTAAAGTAATATTTTGGGTGGCATAAATATTGTAATCAACATTAATTATCAGTTTATCTGTATTAGCCCGAATTTTAATACTGATGCATTCCTAATTATCAAATTTTTTTTTTTCTGGTTCTCAGTTTCCACTTCTGAACACGCAAAAGCTCATACGTGGCACACGGTCATTCACCCACCTCCAAAAATACTCACACGCACCCTTTAGAATCAACATACACTCACACAGGTCAGGTCTTTCCATGATAGACAACACTTTCAGTATGACACATTTCATGTAAAACACACACACACATACACACACACTCCCACACAGTGCTTGACTTCTGTAACCCTCTCTAGTTGCCCAACACACTGAACAGTATGAGTGTGATCATCTCTCATGCCTCCCTCGTTCTACCTTCCCTTCCGCCCGCGCACCTGCCTCTCACCTCTTCTCTCTCTCTTGTTCTCTCTCTTTCCTCCTCTGTGAATTATAGCTTGTGCTTTATCATCACATCATGGTTTAATTCTGTCCATCCCATGATGCCTTGCACACCATTATGCCTCTCTTCATTTCGCTGCTCTCTTACTTTTCAACTTACTTTGTGCCTGCGGTGAGATAAGCCCAAAAGCAAAAAAAAGCATTTAGCATGCACAAGGAAACATGATGAAATCTCAATCTAATATTCAGATGTAGCCAAAGCATCAAATAATGCAAGACATTTTTCTAGAAAGTGTTAAAATTATCAATTTTTGCCATCCACACATGCATTTCTTTGGTTTACAGTGGACAAAACAAAAAAGCTGTGACATTTTGAAAGAACTGACATTTTTCAGTACAAAACATAATAAAATGGCCTGGACAACATTACTGGCACTTTTAATAAGCTGAGCAGAATTTAAATTGGGAATTGAGCATTAGGTTTCTTGATTTCGATGCAAGTGACCCTACATTTAAAACCTGTTTATTAGAAATAGTGGTGAATTTGGTTACCATAAATTGAGTGTTTCAAGCCAATTTAAAGGGATAGTTCTCCCAAAAATGAAAATTCTGTCATTAATTACTCACCCTCATGCCGTTCCAAACCTGTAAGACCTTTGTTCATCTTCATAACACAAATTAAGATAGTTTTGATGAAATCTGAGAGCTTTCTGATCCTGCATAGACAAAGTTTTCTTTGTGCACAAAAAGTATTCTCGTAGCTTCATAAAATTGCGGTTGAACCACTGATGTCACATGGACTATTTTAACAATGTCCTTTCTACCTTTCTGGGCCTTGAACGTAGTAGTTGAGTTGCTGTCTATGCAGGACCAGAAATCTCTCAGATTTACTTAAAATATCTTCATTTGTGTTCAGAAGATGAACGAAGGTCTTACAGGTTTGGAACGACATGAGGGTGAGTAATTAATGACAGAATTTTTGGGTGAACTAACCATTTACCCCCCCCCCAAGAAATTGATATTTTAATTCAGCAAGGATGCATTAAACTACACTAAAGACATTTAAGATGTCTGGAGTAATGACTGCTGAAAACTGAAAATAAATACATATTAAATTATGAGTCTTTAGAATGAAAACTCTTAATAGTAAATATGTGTTCCCTAAAGTGTTACCAATTATATATATTCTTGCCGAATGGAAAAAATAGGTCTGGATTTGAATCCCGTTCCCTTTCATGGTAAATAAAAACTATACCACCACCAAACTGTTCTGTTTTACACTTTTTTTCTGAAAGTGGCATTCAATATCTACTTGGTTTAAGGATCTGAGGGGTTTTGTCAGTTTGAATGGGCATGCCGCTTGTGATTGTACCTTCTCCATCTTGGAATGCATGAGCTTTTTTTTCTCACTGTCAATGTAGTCCATCCATGAATCACAATGCTACATTCACCCCAACGCCTATTTCAGTTGTTACAACCTGATAAGCGGTTTACAACAACTGCCTCCCTCTCTCTTTTGCCAGCATGTTCTTTTCTACAGCTGACCTGCTCACCTCAGATCTGCAGCAGGCAGCGCAGTGTGCTTGATGTGCAGGTCAGTATCGATTTTCAGGATTGAGAGAAAACTCAGCAGCTTTATCGTTCTCCATCTCCCCCTCTCTGGCTTCCTTCCAGACTTCACACATCTCTTCAACATTATCCCTTGTTTATTCCTTTTTTATGTGTGACTTATAGATTTCCTTCTGCCTAGCTCTTATCTATGGGTGTTTCTTTTTTTTAGCATTGGAGCCTGTAATCCATGCATACTCTGATCATTCCAGGTCATGAGGGCACATCGTCTTATTTTAACTACCGATCTGTGGTGGAAAACATTCATGTACATGCAGACTACAAAAATAAATCATGGGACATGGGCCGCATACCAATTTGCATTTGTCACTGACACTGTGATATATTTGAAATGAGGAGACACAGCCTCCAAAGATTTTAATAATAATGAAATAATAATTTTAAGTCTTGTCTCGCTATTGTATGTCAAAACACAATTTTAAGATGTATCAGTTTGTCACAGATCATACGTACTGCCTCATATATACTTAAAACTTTCCATCTCTAGTCAAGTATGCACTTTTAGTGCAGAGTAGAAGTATGCAAATTGGGGTGCAGCTTTGAGCTAAACTTTTAATGACAAGAATGGCTCGATTCAGTCTTGCCTATTCGAACACAAAAACATATGCTCTCTGCAAACATCTGGCTGGATCGGTGTTGGCGGTAACAAAGAGCATTTTGTCTGCTTGAAATCTGCCCATGCACACTTGAAAAAATTATATTCAAGTAAGAATATTTAACTTACATGGTCTCATCATTGAGGAACTCCAGTTTGCCAGCCACCTCTTCATAGTCTTCTCCAGCTTTGGCAGTTCCCTCTGTAGTGTGGTACGGTACTGCCACCTTCCCCCTTGCTCCAGATGTTCTGTGGACCTTCACCTGCATGATGCCCACACTTTCGCTCACTCGTGTGGAATTGGTCTCGAACGTGAAGATCCCTGCGTGGTCATCATCGTAAATGGTCACCGTGGCAGTGTGTGCGTTACCTAGGGCAGCTTTGGGAGGAACGTGGCTGGACCCTATAATGCTGTTGCCTGGCGACACCGCATTAGGGTCGAGGACGGAGACCTCGGCACGGTGGACAACACGAGGGTTGCTGAGATGTACGTAGAAATGCTCATCTTCTTCGAATATGTCATCGTCAATCACACCGACTGTCAGCTTTAAAGATTCAAACGACAATAATAATAATAAATAACAATATTAATAAAAAATAAACTATAAATATTAATCATATTATATAATAATAACAACATAATAGATATTTACATTTTATACATTTATTATAATTATCATGCTGTATTGTTGTTGTTGTTATACCACATATAATAATAATAAAATAATAATAACTTATTTCTACAATACATTGTATGGGTCAAAATTATCGATTTTTCTTTTATGCCAAAAAATCATTAGGATATTAATTAAAGATCACGTTCTATGAAGATATTTTTGTAAATTTCCTACCGTAAATATATCAAAACTTCATTTTTTGAATATTTGATTTTCTCAATATTTAGACTTTTTTGCACCCTCAGATTCTAGATTTTCAAATAGTTGTATCTCAGCCAAATATTATCATAAACCATACATCAATGGGAAGTTTATTTATTCAGCTTTCAGATGATGTATAAATCTCAATTTAAAAAAATTTACCCTTGTGACTGGTTTTGTGGTCCAGGGTCACAATTATTATTTGGTTTTATTATTTTTTATTTAATCATATAATAATAACAATACAAAATCATATATAATAAATAATAACAAAATTATCATTTTTATTGAATTATTAGTCCATGTGGTATTATTATTAATATTAATAATAATATAATATATTTCACCCTCTTATCAACACCACTTAAAATAACTGAAACTAATTTCCTGTGGTAAACGTCACAATTGAAAGGTTTAAATAATAAAATGAGCTAATCTGAAATCTGTTAAAACAGTGTCATTTAATTGCTCATCTCCTAAGTGCTGTAATTATTTAAAATAGCTCTGAGAGTACATCCTCGCTGCTGGGAATCATGTAGGTTTCTGGCCTCAAAATGATATCACATCCATATAATTAAAGTACAATCACAGCAATGTAATCACAGTACTGTTGGGTAAAGACAGCGGAATCATTACCTTGACAGTGTAGCCGCTGTCTCCACCATGTCGGGTCACAGAGAGTTTTAAAGAGCCGCAGTTCTCAAAGCATTGATAATGAGAGGGCTCAAACTCCAGATAGATGGTGTGAGGGTCTTCTTCTTGGGCATTAGCCTCATGGCAGCTCACCACCTTCCTGGCTTGGTCCGCAGCATGCTTCTTGAGGATGTTCCCCGCTCCGATCATCATGCGAGTAGCCTGGATGCGATAGAAAGCTCGACTCTTCTGCTGTTGCACCAGCACTTGATAGTTCGCCATCTCAATCAGCTGCTCCATGTCCTTCTCCGGGTATCTTTGCTTGAGTTCCTTCAACGTACGAGCCATCTCCCTCCTCGCCTCCTCTTCTTCCCCTCCACCTCCTTCCTCCACCCCAGCCAGCATCCCATCAAGTGCCTCCTTGTGGTGGGAATTGGCACCTTGGCCGTCCATCTCCATATCCATCTTGGTGAACATGCCGTCACCCTCCGTCTCAATGATGATCCCACGGTTCTTGTCAGCACGGTAGCGCTTGTGGACGTATTTGTAAAAGAGCAAACGACGGTCAGCGATCCAGGCCTGAACCACACAGAGCGGAAAGAAGAGGAAAGTAAGCACGGCCTCCCAAACTTCCACTACACCAGGAGAAAAGACAGAGAGGATCAAGTAGAGCCAAATGTAGGCGAATATGCTCCAGGCTGCCGTCACAAAGAAGACCCTCAAGTGTTTGATTTTGCGTACCTCACCATCTGGGACCACGTAAACACAGAGGGCGATGATGATGAACATGTTGAAGGCAGCGCTACCCACAATTGTGCTCGGGCCCAGGTGACCAGCCTCAAACTTGTGCCCGCATACCTCAATCACGGATAACAGGATCTCAGGGGCCGACGATCCCAAAGCCATGAGGGTCAAGTTGGAGACTGTCTCGTTCCAGATGCGTACGGTCGCAGTGGTGGTCTCTCCATTGGGTTTCTTGATCGTTATCTCCTTCTCTTGAGATGTAATCACCTCGATGGATGACATGAACCGGTCGGCGATGATGGACATACCCAAGAACATGTAGATGAGGGCCACAAAGTAGACGATGGCACGTGCCACCTTGTCGCCTACAGAGGGGTTCTGGGGGTTCCATACCGGCAGGACGACACCCTCAGAGCAGCTGTCCTCCCCTGAACAGTTCCCTGGGCTGCTGTGGGCGTCGCCACCAGCCTGAGAGAGATGGGCGAGCCCCAAGAGGAAGATCAGGAGGAGGAGAGAGGAAAGGCAAGGAGTTAAGGAGAAAGGGGTTGAAGGAAGGCGAAAATGAAGCATGGTGGCAGTGTAGCGGTAACTGTGTCCACCAGTCGCAGAGATGACGATCAATAAACCTCTGAAACACACAAAAGCACCAGAATATTCACATAGGTGAGAATGACAATTCAAAAAGAACCTGTTAAGTGTATCTAAATGTAACATTGACATTAAGAACAGCTTCAAAGTAGAGGTCTGCATTCACGCGGGACCTGACGCAACTGAGTGAAGCTTTGAATTGCCGGGTGAGAGTGGGATGACAGTGATTTGTGCGCTGGAAGCGGGAGAAAGAAATGACTGGTGGGACTCAAACAAAATATAAATATATAAATTAAAGTTACTTAAAGGGGTCATGAACTGAGAAATCAAAATTCCATTGATCTTTTGATATATAAGAGGTCAATGTACAATAAAAACATCATGTATGTTTCAGAACTCAAAACTCTTGTTAGTCTAAAAACAGCTTATATTGAAGCCAGTCTGCCAAAACAACAGCTTGTGGAATGTACAACTCTATGACGTAATAGTGTAGCTAAACACTGCCTCCGCAGAAGAAGATCAACGCCTGCTTCTACATCGCTGCCTGTTTAGCCACATAGTAGGTAAATGACAAGAGTGGCAAACGCAGGTCTACGCAGAAACCAAACGATAAAGATGCTCCGAAAACAACAAGATGCTGTGCAGTGCCAAATTGTGAAAAAACAGTGTTTGCGTTGCCTTCCTTCTGATCCCAACATTAGGAAAGAGTGGATGAACTAATAACTTATGAACTCTTAGAAGGGTTGCGTCTCAGAGAGCACAAGCTAGTCAACCCTATAACAATATGATCATTCCTGACAAACTGTACCCATCTGACCATTAAAAGGAACGAAAACATATAAAATGCAACAATACTTCATATAATGTGGAAATAAGACCTTATCTATTTTATATTGTATTCACTTAGCCTTTGAGTTTAACCTCTTAGTCACATGTGAAAGATTTGTGATCTGTTTCCATGGGGAAAAAATCTAATTAAAGTTGTTGACATGTTATATCAAATAATTCACAGTGATATAAGGAACCTTTTTTTGCAGGGCGTTAAAGGGGCACAGGAATTTCTTTCATTGAAGGCTGTTAAGTTATCTTCACTACTTCCTGCCATGCACTCTTTTTCTCATGCAATGATCTAGGCCACCATACTAACGTTCACGTATAGACCTTCTACACATTAATTAACAGACATGTACACAAAACAAAAAACTGTTTGCCTGCTTTATTGAGAAAAAAGGCATGCTCTATAGCTCTATAGACAAAGAGCTCTCCTACAAAGAACTACTGCACCATCATATCAAATTTATTATATATTAAAGAAAAACCCCAGATGTCGGGAACACAGATGTCTTTTCAGTCAGGATAACACCATCCTTGAACACAGAATGAAAATCTACTATATAAATATATCAACTTCAATATGTGTGCAAGCTATTTGAAAGTGTGACATATAGCATATCTTACATACAGTTCTATATCAAACTGAAATATGGGGTCTGCAGGAATATAGAAAATATGAGGAAAAAAAGAACTGAATCAGGAACTGAATACAGGAGTTATGCAGATACACCCTAAAAATCCAAAGAAAAATTACAAATTACACTAACATTAAAAAGTTCGGGGTGGGTTTATTTATTAAGATTTATGAAAGTCTGCTTACCAAAAATGCATTTATTTAGGAACAAGATTTAGGATATATTGTAAATGCTGACAATCCTGCCAATAAAGCTAACTTTATTGTTTCATGTCAGTGTTTAATGTTTAAAAAGGGGTCATATGATGCAATTTCAATTTTTCCTTTCTCTTTGGAGTGTTACAATTAAGCTCTTGGTGCATAAAGAAGATCTGTAAAGTTGCAAAGACTAAAGTCTCAAATCCAAAGAGATATTCTTTATAAAAGTTAAGAGTCAACCACGCCTACCTAAAACGGCTCGTTCTAACACGCCTCCACATGTCTACGTCACGATGTGGGAAGATTTGCATAACGCCGCCCAAATGTTTTATTCTCTAACTTTTATTCTTGCTGTAGTATTATTGTTGCCGCCATGTCGTGAAGACGCTGTGTGTTTCGTTGTGAAAGCTTTTAACCTTAAACCGCATAAACAAATTTCATTACACCAAATACACAAAATAATTTTTAGCAACATCATATGACCCCTTTAAATATGATTCTACACAAATCATACAAGTGTGGAATGGTGCCAGTTACTGGAGCGCATCCCACCTTTTATACAGGATTCCTTCTATAAAGGAAGTTTATATAAGAGCTGGAGTCACACATGCATGACTGCTGCATTTGGCCTGTTGACTAAGTCACACATGCACACACATCAGTATGTCTGGCTGCTTGGAGCTGCAGAGAAATATGAGAACATCTTCCACTACAAGGATGTGTGATGGAGCCAGGTCTGTCACTCCAAGTCCAGGTCAAATCCAGGTCATTAACCTTTGTTAGCTTATGTGTGAGGTAGGTGAGATCCCACATTGCCCCTTTGAAAGCCTTGAGTGTGCACCATTGCTGATTTGCACAAGGATGCAATCACACCTCATGTTAATATAATGTACATTTTTATTTAATGCAATTAATGAAAAAAATTAACACCAGTACATGAGTTAAAATACATATAGAAATAGACAACAGTTATCCTTAATTATATTAATATTTAATAATATTAACTTACTTACTTTTACTATTACTTTTTTTTTACTGGAGTAAAGGCCGCTGAAACTTCCACTTTGCATTCACAGGAATAAATAACATTTTAAAATATATTAAAATAGAAAACAGTTATTTTACATTGTAATAATATTTCACAATATTGCTGTTTTTAACTTTATTTTTTATCACATAAATGCAGTCTTGGTGAGCGTAAGAGACTTCTTTTTTTTTTTTTTAAGTGCTTGCATGTTTCTAAAGCTATGCATATGTTTCAGAGCATACCCAAGCATAAAAAATAAAATAAAAATGATGTAGTATTTACAAATACCTATGATTACTAACGTGGATAAGATGGATACAACATATAATACGGCATATAAAGCCATAATGGCATTCAATTATCTTCATTATAAGTGCTTTTATCAGTAAATATTGACGTATGTGATTGAGATTTATTCATCGGCATATAATCGTATAAATAATTAAACAGAATTTTTTTATCAATTGACAGTCCCTCACAAACGTTATGTGAACTTTCTCAGCACTCTTTTAACGATTTGATGACATTACGTGTTCACCCTGCCCCTTCCACACATCCCTGGGCACAAATCATGCACTTGGCATCAAGAACGCTCCCCCACTATTGCCACACACGATGCCAGGCCTATAAATAGCACTGAGGCTGTTCCCTGAGCCCTTAGCGCGAGCTCTCAGCCAATAATGCCCATCAAGGATGAGGGCTTCTCTCACACACCATTTGGACTGTATCTTATTAATTTCTCATGACAGAGCAAGCAAGCAAGCAAATGAAGCTCTGCATAACATATCGGACTGCAGTCGGATTGAGCGGCAGAACAGACCACAGTGCTGCATGGCAGCAGTATGGCTGCAGTTGCGATCCTGCAGGCAGAGTGTTAGAGGGATCTACAATTGATGGACACATCAATCAAGAGGCTGATTGCATTAATTGGCATATGCAGAGCATCCACACCACAGCAGCGTGTTTAGCGGCGGGGCGCGAGGCAAACGGAGCAGTGAGCAGCACTACAAAACCCTCAGTTATATGAGCAAGCCTGGGGAAAAGGAACACACAACACAGTATGAGCTACTGTTGATGGCCTTAAAGGATTCATGCACACACACGGACTACAGTAGCATAATAATGCATGGTCTCTGATGCTGCAGGAGATGAATATAATTTTTTTTTTCTATCAACATTTTTCTGGCTTCAAAATATTTCTTTGTTTTAGGTGCTCGTCCCTAAACCTGACTACATTTACCCACTTTTAACCAACAAGACTTCCCTGGTCAGCCAACTGATTTTTGACTATTTGTGATCGTGGACGGTTAAAATGTCTCCACGATCTGCTTTTGAAAAAAAAAAAAAATCATAGTATCGTGCTACAGCGCCTGATTACTGGACTAAGTTATCTTTTGCATCTGATTGAGCTAATACTGTCAAAAACACACAAGGATTACATATAAAAAGTTGGTTATGTCTAAAGTGAATGTAAACAGTTGAGAGAAAAACGGATGCGTGCAGGTCTTAAAGGAACAGTACAAAAAATGCTGCCGATCATAGGCGGAGTGTGAACCAACTCCAGGGTAGGGCTAAAAGCAGCCAAATTCTATTAACTACAAACATAATAAATCCGTCTTTTTAGGCAAGAACCAGATATGGCTGTCATAAAATATTTTTAATGGGACTGAATTTGTATTTAACGTGATTACAGTTGAATAAAAACATTAGAAATTGATAATTATAACGTTTCATTTCCACGTTATTCGAACAGCAAATACATTATATGCAGAAAGCGTGCGAAGAACATTATCACTAACTTTGATCTATGGAGAGTTCAAGCGCTCACAAAAAAACAGAACTATCGTTATACTGTAATCTCTGAAGCTGTCTACACTGTGAAATTAATCTCTTACTTGCATTGTATGTACCTCTGCGCTTTGTTGTTTATGATGAGAGAATTCACGAGGGTCAGAATTCAGTCAGCGAGCGCGAGCACACAACAAAACTCAGTTTCAGGATGACTCATCTGAACGCCTCAGATTGGCCATTGCATTCCTAAACTCAGCATAATCGTGTGTGATTGGTTATAATGCGCAACACGGTAAAAACGCTTAAAAAGAAAAACGGTGCAACATGAGCAGATCTTAATTTAATGCAGCAATCAACACTTTTCATTCATTTTCACTTTGTTAGCAACAGGAGTTATAGATTTAATTTATTTGTGCAGGGGCATTTTTGTCCAATTTAGTGGCATTTTAGCTCCAAATCCCCATGACCACAAGCTCCACCTATGCTGCCGATTGTCATTAAAGGGATAGTTCACCCAAAAATTATTTCTGTCATTATTTATTCACTCATATGTTGTCCCAAACCTGTATTAATTTCTTTCTTGTGCTGAATACAAAAGAAGATATTTTGAAGAATGTGGGCAACCAGTAGCTGGTCCCTGCTGACTTTGATAGTGAGGCAGGCCCGGCGCCAGAGTGGGCTTTGCCCCCCACGGACATCCCTGTGCCCCCTTTCCAGAATGAGGGGGATGGTCGGACTTTAGTTTAGCGTGTATAATAGTCTAACTGATTGCTTTTAGATGGAAAAGCTGCCCATAACTCCTGTATAGGATCTGTTTTCTTCATAATAATAGCATAACTAAATAGATTTGGCAAACAATCCAGTGTATCTGCCCTTCTGCTTTGGAAAGCGTCAAATTATTTTACAATGCATTATCGCAGAGGTGAGCAACGTAGCCAATCACAGACATGTCTGTTGGTTTCTACAACACAATGGCCAATCAGAGGTGTTTAGGTTGGAATCCACGCACTCACTGCTTTTTGTCCAGTGCTGAGTTCTATCATGCTCGTAACTTCATTAAAACAAAGACATTTAAAAAAAGTTTCATCGTGTAGTCACATTCATTGTTTTTTGTTTGTTTGTTTTGTTTTTTAACTTTGTGAGATCGTGATGAATGAGTGACAGTTTTTAATAAATTTAAAGGGAGCGCTCTTTGCATGCTGTATATGATAATATATTCAGAATTGAAATAAAACTTGTGTTTTTCAAGCTTGCCAAGTGGCCACGTACGACAAGATAGCTAACTATCACACTAAATAGAAAAAGATAATAATTTTAGAAGCACAGAGTGATGTGATTCTGCTACCGAGCCTGGTCCAAATGCAGGGTTTAAGGAAACGGTTATTCATTATTTGTATTGGCTGCCATGCCAAATCATGCACACCTGCTTGCTTTTCTGTTTAATTGAACTGTGTTTTTGTGAATGTATAGGCTATGCTTTAATAACAAATAATTGTAACACTTTACAATAAGGTTCCATTAGTTAATGTCAGTTAATGTATTAAAGTGTATTAAAGTGTTAGTTATTGTAAAGTGTTATCCAAATAATGTACAGTATTTTGAGCATTCAAAACTTGAAACTAACCGCCCCTTTTAGGTGAGCTATCCCTATAATGGTAATAAAACAAAACACACAGAGAAAAATACTCTGGTATAAGGCTATTGACTGAAGAACTTTAATACAGTTGCTGTATACTATATACATAAATTATTAATGTATAATTTATGTATATAGTGTTTTATTTTTATATTTGTTAATTCAATTTCTAGAATGCTACTGGTAAATACATCTACTGTACCTGAAAAAATAAAGCACTGTTTGTTTTATTTGTATATTAAGTATTTGTAACATGTAGCCTATCGTTGTCCTTATTTTTTAATAACAAAGATAAAATAATGACAGATTTTAATCTTTGCACACTTTGGCCTAAATGTCTGCCATTCTTTTTTATTTTATATTTTTGTTACCTTTTAAGGCTTTGTTTTTAAAATAGAAAAATTAGTTTGGCTGTATTGCTCAGACAACTTGCAAAATAGTAAAACCGACATGACAAAGAATCGTGATAAAACCATAAATCGTGATATTTCTGAAAAAGAAAAATCGTGATATGCTATTTTTGCCATATCGCCCACCCTTAACTACCAGTCAAAAGTTTGGAATAATTCAAGATTTTTTCATGTTTTTGAAAGAAGTCTTATATGCTCACCAAGCTATTTATTATTAAATGTATTTTATATATTATTAATGCTTACTTTATTTATTATTATTACTTTATTTATTATTTCTGCTGAAGATACAGCTTTGCCAGCACTGGAATAAATTACATTTTAAAATATACTACAGTAGAGAACAGTTATTTTAAATTGTAATAATGCTTCCTAATATTACTGTTTTTACTGTATGCTTGATCAAATAAATGCAGCCTTATTATTAAACAAGCATAATTTCTTTTTTTTTTTTTTTACATTTAAAAAAAGAATTATTCCAAAATGGTTGTGTTAATGCATTCTGGTCGACCAATTACCAGCTAAGTTTTGCTGGGGAACATATTTGTATGCCAACCCGGTCTAATGAGAACTTGTAATAATTTGCATTTTAACTATGAATAAAATGTGTTCAAGTCAAGTTGGGTTGTAGAAAAACATACAATCCAATCCTAAACCTAACAAAGAATGTCATAGAAAAAAGAAACTGAAGTTCATACATTTTCCCAGTTCATGTTGCACAGTATTGTACGATTTCGTTATTTCATATGAATTATTAAATGGTTCATAATTTAGTAATTACTAGTCTACAAAATAACTGGTTGTTACTTTAACAAACAAATACATGAAGAAAGGAAGAGTTTACTTATTATTTCCTTAGGGCTTATGAAGAAACCTAATTAGATACAAGTCTTTAATTCTTTTGCAGACTTAAAAACAGACACATCAGATCATCATTGAAAAATACATCAAGCCAATTAATAGTTCTTGGCAAAAAAGCATCTAATTAACTTCACATGCACAGTTTGGATCTTCTCAAAGACATCTGTCAAGATGTTGTTTTGAGTGTGTGTGGCCCAGTCTGATCTACAAATGCAGTGTTTTTGTAGCTCTCTGGCTTTATGATCTGCTGTGTGGAGCCTACTGGGGATTCTACCAGTGACTGTAGCTGTGGCCAATTCCCACAACAACAACACAGCTCTCAGTACATCTGCCCTGACACTCAGTACATCTGCACACATACTATGAACACACATAAACAACTGTGGACAGTTATAAATGACTGAACAAGCTCATCAGGGTCTTTCAGCTTATGGTTTATCATTATGACATGCGCAAGAATACTGCTACTGAATGTCAACACAAATATTCAGTATACAACAGCATGTGAGAGATTGCTTTTTTATACATTTCAGTAAACAAGAAATGAATATCACATCACTTACATTCCAGACACAATATTTGTAATTACTTTGTCGATATTTGGTCTGCTAACTAAAAAATTTCGAACAAAAACACAACAGAAACAGAACACACAATAGAGGAGCACGTGAATAAATCAGTGTGTGTGAATGAATCAGTTGTGCAAATGATTCAATGATTTATTTATAACGACAGTCCCATGATTCATTCCTGAATTAATCAGTGTGTTTGCACAAATCGATTGAGTAACTGATTGAATCACTTGTAAAGACACTCGCTTGGTTTGTTATTGAATGAATCAGTGTGTTGAATAAACTGGTTGCATAATTGACTCAATGACTCACTTATAAATAGAATGACTTGTTACCATCTATTGATTCAACAAGTCACAAAAAAAAATCCTAACTAATAATGCACAGACAGATATTTTTAAAATTGCAAGTTAAATTCTAAATACAGTATAAATTAATGAATATAATTAACAATAATGAATGTATTATAAATATACTGTTGTGTATTGCTAATTCCTGCATATTTATACATTGACCTATGATTAATAAATGCTGTATAAATTGTTGTTCATTCTTAGTTCATGTCACCTGAATGCTGACTTTATTGTAAGGTGTTACCAATAAAGTGTACCGTATAACTGTCCATCATCAGTCTGATACAGTATTGTCCAAAGAACCAGTGAGTCAGAAAACTATTTTGTTAAGTGCTCACGGCACTCCATTTGCATCTTTATACGTCTAGACACCAAAAATATGGTCTCCCCTTAGTCTTTTCAAAACTCATTTTCTGAGCACAGAGTTTTATGTTGTACATATCCTTTAAAATAAGCTATATCAACGTCAACTATAAGCACTTTCATAAAACAACACAAATCCTCCAGCTATGCCTGACTGTGGAAGTGCCTCTGCTCCAACAAAACAGCACACATTTAGAAAAGATAAAATTTATGTAACCAATGGAGTTGTTTTAAATATGCTGAGCGACTGTTAAATCCTTAATCTCTCTTAAGGCTTTTAGTGGTGGTAAAATATGAATGCTTTAGTCTTTTTGCCCAGAGAGTAAAAGCGGTTTTATCTTTAAGGGAGAGGAGGACAGGTTCAGTCTCCTGAGGCTAAGGGAGTAGAGAGAAAAAGAGAGCAATAATGAAAAAGAGAAAGACAGTTTAGTTGTATTAGGGGAAAATGGTAGACAGACTGACAGGTAACAAAGCGTGAGTGTCAGAATGGAAGGAAGGAAGAAGATGGATGAAAAGGGATAACAGAGGCAAAAAGTTTGGATGCTGTGTTGGTGTCACAGATCGGCTGGACTCAGTCACCTTCCAATCACCGCAAACACCTTCACCTGAGCAAAGGATTCGGCAGGATGAGTTCTCCCCACGGCATGCAATCGGCTGCGTGTTTCTCCATCCTCGCTCGCCGGGATCTCTCCTTCTATGAGTACGCCGGGAAGTTTTGCAAGCTCGCAGCGGTGATGGCGATGGATGACGCCACCCTCAACCATCTGTTCTGGCTTGGGGCCAACACCCATCGCCCCTTGGACCTCCCAGACACCACTGGACTGTGTTGGAGAGAGGGTGTATTCCTGTGTCTGGGGAGTGTCCGGTCCCGAGCCAGAACCAGTCTGCCGCCGTCCGTGGCTCACCCAAGGCAGCTGGCAGATCCCCAGTTAAGCCCAGGAAGGGTTCTTGATCCCCAGTTAAGCCCAGGAAAGGCTCTTGATCCCCAGTTAAGCCCAGGAAGGGCTCCTGATCCCCAGTTAAGCCCGGGAAGGGCTCTTGATCCCCAGTTAAGCCCGGGAAGGGCTCCTGATCCCCAGTTTAGCCCGGGAAGGGCTTCTGATCCCCAGTTCTGCCCGGGAAGGGCTCCAGCCCCAGAGCTCGCTCCAGCGTGTCAATCGGCGATAATGGACATGTCGCTGCCCCCGGGGTTCTCGGCACCTGTCCTCAACCCAGAAGCCGCTCTAACACGCTTCTCTAAACCTCCTTCGTCTCCTTCGCCTCCGCTGGTCCCGTCCAGCTCTCCTTCGTCTCCTTCGCCTCCGCTGGTCCCATCCAGCTCTCCTTTGTCTCCTTCGCATCCGCTGGTCCTGTCCAGCCCTCAAGTGCCCGCTCCCCCAGAGCGCCCTCAAGTGCCTGCTCCTCCAGAGCGCCCACCAGAGCCCGCTCCTCCTGAGCGACCCTCAGGATTCCTAGATTTCCCCAAGAAGATTTGGGGGGGGGCATATACCTGTGGCCGAGCCAACCAAGGCCACGGAGGCTCCGCCATGGCCTCCCGAGTCTCCTGCTCCGCCATGGCAAACCGAACTACCTGCTCCGCCATGGCAAACCGAACTACCTGCTCCGCCCTGGAGGCCTCCCGAGTCTCCATCTTGTACCAGCCTCCAGGGCGCCCCCCCCCCCCTCCCCGGTGGAATTGTTATGGCGTGGGACGCGCTTTTCTGGAGGGGGGAGTACTGTCACAGATCGGCCGGAGCTCAGTCACCTTCCAATCACCACAAACACCTTCACCTGAGCACTGATCACACGCACCTGTCACAAATCAACAATCACCTTCAGCTCCTATACAAAAGCACACACCTCACTTCACTCCAGTGTCCAATCTCGTTCATTCGAAGTGGACTCTCTCTCTGATATCCTTACACGATACATTGAAAGACTTTACCTGCCTGTGTTACTTACATCCTGTGTTTCCTCCAGTGTGTTCTCCAGTGGTCCATTCCCTAGTCCGTTCCCGTCATCTGCTCCGTGGATTCCCCGTATACTCAGCAACTGAGGTGTGTGCAGTCCTCTGTCTCCCTTCCACGATCTCCTGGAGGACCCTATATGGAATTACTCTGCTCATCTACCTTAAGGACCATTACCCTAAGTGCATCTACTCACCTGCCCTATCCATTCGCACCCCTTGCTGAAAATAAACTTTACTGTATTTTTCTAACCATCTGTGTGAGTCTCCTTCCGTAACAGTTGGTTAACAGGAAGTTTAAAACCTTCTCTAGCTAGTCTCTAATCAAGCAGTGTCAAAACTTCAGCAATGATGGATTCACCATCCGCTTTGTATACCTAAGATATCTGCATATCTAAGCCCACACGACTCTCAAGGCGTTCTCATTAATCCTTCTGTATTTCACCTCCTTTTATTACTATTCCAATTTATTATATATAGGCCTACACTATCTTCATTCAAAAGTTTGGGGTCAGTAATTTTTTTTTTAATTCAAGGGATAGTTCACCCCAAAAGTTCAACCCTAAAATTCTGTCATTAATTACTCACCCTCATGTCGTTCTAAACCCATAAGACCTTCATTCATCTTCGGAACACAAATTAAGATATTTTTGATGAAATCCAAGAACTTTCTGACCATCCATAGACATCAATGCAACTGACATGTGCAAGGCCCAGAAAGGTAGTAAGGACTAGGCCTGGGCGATAAAACTATATCAATATTTATCGACGGTACACCTTCTTCAATAACGATAGAAACATTTTTCGATATGGCGCACGATATAGGCACGTGCTATGAGTGACGCAGACAGCACACACAAAAACGAACACATGCTGAAATGAGTGCTGCGCCTGCCTGTGATGAGATTGTGAATAAAGAGTGAATATTAGTCGAATTTAAAATAAACATTTGCATTTGAATGTTAGGTGTGCATCAGGGAGCTGTCATCAGTGGCGTGCGAGATGCGGTGATGATGTAAGTGATGTTGTTGCATTTTAATGTTTTGTTAGTCTAGCCCACGAGACGCGCCGCTGCTGTGTTATGCATTCAAAATATTAGAGAAATATAGAAGATCAATGCGGAGAAGATCTTGATTAGGTTAAAACCGAAACCAAGCATGCAAATTTAAAACGGTTTAAACTTTTAGAAAACACGTCATGAATTTGTGGAGGTTTATTCCTTTTCACTGCGTCTAATATGTTTTTAAATGCAATCTGTGTGAATGCGCTTTGGCTCTTTGGATTAAGCAATGCATAAATACATGATGCTGTTTTGTTCATAATTGTTTATGCAATTTACGAAATTATATTTGATTTTTAGTTAATTTGGACGGAATGCACGTTTTTTATAGACAGTTATTTCCTTGCGTTTACAATTTAAATGCACTATTATTTTGCTCATTGCGCCCTCCTGTGGCTTCGGGAGACAAGACAAAAGTTTCCTTAAGACCTATTTAATCTGCATATAAAACATTAGAAATTAGATATTTGTTTAATTTTTATTTTGTGTTTGATTGTTAAAACAAAAAATATTTCTTGTTTGTCTCAATAAATTGGGTTAATTAAAAAATACAGTGGTTAAATTTAACATTTTTTTTCTATTGCTCTTTGTTTTAAAAAAGGTTATAAAACATGTCAATAATTATCAATACCGAACTATATGAAAAATTATATCGTTGATACATTTTTTAGCTATATCGCCCAGCCCTAGTAAGGACATAGTTAAAATAGTCCATGTGACATCAGCGTTTCAACCATAATTTTATGAAGTTATGAGAATACTTTTTGTGCTCAAGGAAAACAAAATCAACAACTTTATTCAACAATTTCTTCTTTTTCGTGTCAGACAACGTGTGTTCACAAGAGTACGGTGACGTTGCTGTCTATGGAGGGTCAGAGAGCTCTCAGATTTCATCTTAATTTGTGTTTTGAAGATGAACAAAGGTCTTACGGGTTTGAAACGACATGAGGGTGAGTAATTAATGACAGAATTTTCATTTTTGGGTGAACTATCGCTTTAAGGTCTTTGGAATATCGTGAAAATAATACAATAAACTTTGGGATCAATAAATAGCATCTACAAAATTTTTGGGTGAACTATCCCTTTAATGCTGCTAAAAACAGACTTCTGTTTCTTCAACAAAAAATATCATTTCTGTTTATTCCTTGTGATTTTATGAGCAGCATTTTGTTGACAGTTTTCAGGTGGGATTCCATAAAAGTCATTGCTATATTTCTCAGTGTAAGATGATTATTAACAGATCGGTCAATATTTGTCCAGCCACCTTTTCATTCCACAGCAGTCAATATTTACCAGACATCTCTCCATCTTAATTTAGCTTCCTTACAGGATCTCCCCCTAAAATCTTCCCATTTGAGTGAAGAGCTGGATGGTGTAACACTAGCGGATGCGAGGCAGGGCTAAGCTTATATTAAACACAGTGTCACTGAGGACAGCTGCTCAAAGAAGCATTATGACTGCTCATTCAGACCTGTAAGACAGTGTGCAGTGGCAGTCTGAGGCTTTATCCAGTTGGAATGAAGTCTTTTCTGATGGCAAGAATGAGGATTCAAGCAGATGATCACAGGGTGTGATTTAAAGCAACAGAACCACATTAAGAAAGAACGTGTTTTCTCCAAAATGCCAAGTTTGCAATTGCCAGTGTGCAGCCATAACAAAGACATAACGATGATCAATTAGGGCCAGTGGCGGCAGGTGGTCATGTTGCACTTCAGAGAGGTGTGAGAGATCACGACACACACACACACCCCAGCATGGGGAATCTGTGCCTCACTAGTGCACCAGACCCAATTAGGAAACAAACTGAGAAAAGCAGCAGGTCACCTCGATGTTTAACAACACAACCGCTGCTTGTTTGCCATCATTACCGCCCATGACTCCATAATCAGGCCTGTGAAAGTCTTTCATTTCCACGCTCTCCTCTTTTATCTGTTCCTTTTCTCCTCTACGTTGCAGGCCCTTTCACGTTCCCTCGACAGGGCATGTCATAATTGGCGGGAAATTAAGTCTGTATTTTCTAAGGATGTTTTAATGTGACTGGTGTCACATTTTATCATTAAGCGAGTGCTCATTTGACTGGCTTAGGGTGGAACGGGGACATCCTGCATTCCCACATCATCTTACTTATATCTTAAGGAGGAGATGTGATGGACTCCTGTGGACAATAACCGCATTAGCCAACGGCATGATTTCATAAAAAAATAATTTCTGTGGAGATAACCAGAGGTGTGAAAGTTAATAATGTGCAATTATGTAACATCAATAATATCAATGAAAAAAAGGGATCAAGCAGGGTTGAGCATCATTTAAAAATTAATTAAGAAAGTTTGAATTAAGGGAGGGAATTAAGGGAATTAAGCTAATGGAATGTAGGATTTTAATTTAAATGGAAGTAGAGTATAGATAGATAGATAGATAGATAGTCTGATTTAATTATTCTAATATAACTTATACTTCACAGTAGGGCTGGGTTTTGACACAAATTTCACGATTCGATTCAATTCTCATTCACAAGCTTGCGATTTGATTACCAGTTCGATTCAATTCGATTCAATATCGATTATTTTGGATATATATCAGGTACAGTGCATGCCAAATTTTCTCAAGGAAAAGAAAAAATATCTCAACTAATGCTGTAAAATATACACGAGAGTCAGTTGGTATTACATTACTATAATATTGAAGTTTAAAATTGATTGATTTGTTAAAATTACACTTAATTAAGTTTTTAAAATAATAAAGTTACAATTACATAATAATATTTCTACTTCGATTTGGTTTAAAAAAAATAAATAAACAATGGTGGCTCTTTCTTTTAACTTACCTTCGGATGTTTAGTCATGTTTATTTTGTGCTGAAACTGGTATTAATGTGGAGGAGATGATCAGTTCACGTGCGCCTCGCGCTGCCGCGTCTGTTGAACTGAGGCGCTACAGCGATCGGTCACTCCAGATTAAACAGCGCCAAAATGGCATTTATTTTTTGAATACTGCAATACAATGGACACAATTTGAAATCTGAGACTTTGTTTCATATTAAAAGTACCAAAGCACAATGCTTATTGCAATATATTGGATGGGAAGTGCCCTTCAACGTTCCGTCCATTAACTGAAAACAGGCTAGACTAATCGATTCTTGGGATTTTATGCTGCTTTCGCGTGCTATCGGAATTATCGTAAATACGAGTTTCCTAATCGGAAATTAGACGTGAACACCTCTCAAATCGTATTTACTACTGGGAAATTCGGAAATAATTTTGATACCAGAGTTTCCAGTCAGTTGGTATTACATTACTATAATATTGAAGTTTAAAATTGATTGATTTGTTAAAATTACACTTAATTAAGTTTTTAAAATAATAAAGTTACAATTACATAATAATATTTCTACTTCGATTTGGTTTAAAAAAAATAAATAAACAATGGTGGCTCTTTCTTTTAACTTACCTTCGGATGTTTAGTCATGTTTATTTTGAGCTGAAACTGGTATTAATGTGGAGGAGATGATCAGTTCACGTGCGCCTCGCGCTGCCGCGTCTGTTGAACTGAGGCGCTACAGCGATCGGTCACTCCAGATTAAACAGCGCCAAAATGGCATTTATTTTTTGAATACTGCAATACAATGGACACAATTTGAAATCTGAGACTTTGTTTCATATTAAAAGTACCAAAGCACAATGCTTATTGCAATATATTGGATGGGACGTTCCATCCCCTTCAACGTTCAAACAGGCTAGACTAATCGATTCTTGGGATTTTATGCTGCTTTCGCGTGCTATCGGAATTATCGTAAATACGAGTTTCCTAATCGGAAATTAGACGTGAACACCTCTCAAATCGGATTTACTACTGGGAAATTCGGAAATAATTTTGATACCAGAGTTTCCGAGTTGGGCGGGTCATAATCTTTAAACATGGTGGAGGGGACAACCATTGCTGCTGTCAATGCTGTTCTCACAACAACTACATCCCTTTGTCTTGTCGCTAAAGTAGTGTATTTATAGGCTAGATATGAACGATACGTTAACGATTTATAAGCAGTGAAATAAGCATGTATTTGACCGAAATTCCAGAATTGTCAGCAAACTGCATGTGTAGTGCAGTGAATGTTTATGATAGTCAACCAATGGGATGCTACATGTTATTCTTTCCGACATTAAAACACTTGAATACGACAAGCTCGTAATCATAACTTCATATGTGGGAAATAGGAAATTTCCGATAGCACGTGAAGGCAGCATAAGAATCAATATCATTCCGTAAAATGACAATCGATTAATATTGAGATATCGATATTTTTTACCCAGCCCTACTTTACAGCCTTCATAAAAATACCTTGAGGAATCTACAAGAGGAAAACTGTATACGAAAGCCCGTTCAGTTTCTCAAATAAACACTGAATGAGCAAGATTAGTGAAAATAAATCCCATTGAGTCATTCGTTTAAGAATGTTGCTACTTCGTAAGCATCAGTGCACACCGAGATTTATTGACTGAGTCATTTGCTCAGGACTGATCCAAACACCATCTTCTTTCATTCTAGAACATCTCTATAATCAGTGAACGTGTTGCTTTTTGCTTTTGATGCATAGTGAGATGAGAAACATGAAGAATAGCAGATAAAAAAGAGGAGCAGAAAGGATAGAGAGAGAAAATGAGGAAGACACAACGTGAGATAGATGGAGAGAGATCTTAGTGAAATCTCAGGCTTTGAAGCTTCTATAGCAATGAAGACCATTGGGAGAAAGGAGTAATTGTCCCTTGAGTCACTGTATGAACAGTCTGTTCTTAGGGAAGCACATAACATTTTTGCTGACCCATTGCATGTATTGCATACAGGGTATGAATTGTTGCCTTCTGGAAGACGGTACAGATTTCCAATGTGTAGGTATAATCGTTTTAAAAAGTCTTTTATACCCATGTCAATTAAAATGTTAAATGATGAATGATTGTTTTTTTCAGGGTGAGTATAGGAATTATGTGTATATTGTGTGTATATTGTTATTTATGGATCCAATGGTCTTGTCAGTGTAAACACCTTGAGTTCAACACAAATTTCCCCTTTGGGGACAATAAAGCGCATTTAATTTCGTTCATTTCATACTAGAGGGCAGAGATGGGGGAGGGTGTGCAGTGCAGTCAAAGAACTTATAGCTTTAATGAAAGAAATGACTTCAGTATCCAAACACTTACAAAAAAACAAAAAAAAGCACAGAAGACTATAATTACGAAAATAACCCAATTGCACAAGACAAAAAGTGCACATATACTCTCAAAAACACACACAATTTACATAATCATGCAAACCCCAGAGCTCAACCATTTCCGCATATTACAACGCCTTTTTTTTTTTTTTTTACAAATTTTATAGTTTATGCAATAATTTTCCATTTGTTCGCTGGAAACAGATTTCATCAGTGCCTCGGCTCCGAGTGCCCGCGTTTCCTTTTTCTTGACACAGTCTAGTAGTTTTCTTGCTATCTCACCCTATTGTGAGGCACCACACGCATCGAATCTGCCATTTAAATGGGTCAGCCTCCTCTCCTGTGTACTGCAAAAACATGAAGCTTCTCCCACCCTCAGATCCCTGCATATTAACAACTGTCATGTAGCGCTCTCTCTATACGCTGCCCGCATGTCCGCCGTACACATCAATATTCATGAAACATGCAACATCGCTCCACATGCCCTCTGTAATCTATAACGGTGGACAGACGATCTGGTTTATCCAGATCGCAGTAGTTCAAGTAGCCTCTCGCTCTCCATAAAGCATTCATCGCTCTCCTGGCGGCTTTGACAGGAGGGAAGTCGACGGGCCTGAACCAGCAGGGAGTCATCCAGTGCTTTAAATACATAATAAGCAGGGCTGCAGCAGAGTAAGCAGGAGCTCTGAAGGGTTTGAGAATGACTGATGGTGAACCTCGGAACAGTGTAGATGTTTGGTTAATGGTATATGTGGTTAAAAGCAAAGGTGCAAAGCAAATATGCTTTACAGTGTGACAGTTTGTTATTGGTGAGACAAAGGAGGTCTATAATACAAGGAGAAACTCATGTTTTACCATTATAGTTCATGTCAGAAGCAGCTGCTCAGCTAGTGTAGAACAACGCGGATACGCAATCCACCATCTTTGCATGTAAGCGCTCAGTTCTGCAGCCAGACATTTTTACCCCAATCACCCAAGCTGTAAATGTCATGTGACTTATCGCTTTGGTGCTGCAGGAAAAATGGCATCACAACAACGCTGATTGGCTGATTGCACCACAAGAAGGCACACAGTTCCAACTAGTATTATTTTGGTCAACGAAAACTACATGATTTTTTTTTTTACTAAAATAAAACAAAAAAAACAAACAAAAGAACAACAGAACTGGTGTGACAACTAAACTTAAAGGCATTTAAAACTAGCATGATAGTAAATCAGTCAAATAAAATATAGATGATCAAAAATTAATTTTTGAAATTTTTTTTTGATCATCTGCCACACAGATACGTTGTTTTCATTCAGATCAAAGCATAAACAACGTAGACAACGTATTCGAGTGTCGCAGCAGACACAGAGCAGCATACATAGTTTATGTTCAGTGGATACTCTCCAAAATGCCGGCAGGGTGAACGCGGAGGAGACAAATTGTTGAATAAAGTCTATTTTTTTTTGTGCACAAAAAGTTTTCTCGTAGCTGCATAAAATTACGGTTGAACCGCTGATGTCATATGGACTATTTTAACGATGTCCTTGCTATGTTTCTGGACTTTGATCATGGTAGTATCTTTGCTGTCTATGGAGGGTCAGAGAACTCTCAGAATTCATCAAAAAATATCTTAATTTGTGTTCTGAAGATGAACAGAGGTCTTACGGGTTTGGAACGAGTAATTAATGACATAATTTTCATTTTTGGGTGAACTATCCCTTTAACATAGTAAAACTAAAATTAAAAGGAAATAAACTGAAACTATAAATAAATAAATAAAATTAAAACAAAATTATAAAACTACTAATAGTGAATTATGTGAAAAGCAGCAGACAGGTAAAAAATAATAAATATCCATTTCACACTTTTCAGAGTCCTCGAAATAAAAGGATGAAATATCTGTGATTTATATGCTTTAGTTGCTACTTTTAACCCTTGTGCGTTCTTCAGTCACTTCTGACCGGAGAATTTTACATTTTGAATCGTACAAATCGTAGCTTCACCAGAATGGTACGAAACTTGGTGACTTTTATGGCACTTGGTATGTGAACACAAAAAAAAATTGAGGGCATGATTCGAAAAAGCTAAGTGGTCGTAAAAAAAATAGTCACACTCATGGACTTCGGTCAAAAATGACCGACCCTAGGAAATTAATGGGAAATGGGGAAAAAAACAGAACGAAAATACAGAACATTTTTGTGTGTACAATCTACAAATCCCCCACAATGCAGAAAGAAATTGCACAGCCACACACTTACTTACACACACTCACAGACACACACATGCAGAATTATACATACTATACATACTCAAATGAATTGGTATGGCTATAACCATATAGCTAAATTCAAATCAAAAATTAAAACAACAAAAAATATAAACCTCGACAAAAAGTAGTCTTTGAGAATGCCTTAATATACATTTAAATCCATAACCTAATAAAAGTAAACAATTATGTATAAAAACAACTAAGGAACTCACAAGCCTCTCTATACAGTCCTATACAGGAATCTAGTGGTTACACCATGAAATTACAGGTTTTTCTTCTTTTTTTTTTTTGCTCTCACCAGGAGGTGCTGCCTTCAAAAATGGATTTTAAAGGCCTAGTCTCTATTTTAATCTGAAAAATAATTGTAAAAAATTAGAAAAAAATTGTTTTGTACTATTTTCAATGGAAAAAATGTATCATAATTATTGCATAAATATTAATTAGTACGATAAAATTCTCTCAAAATACAAAATAAAAAATATTATTGAACAAAAATATATTAGATTGATTTTACTGAAGAAAAAAAAGTTACATTTCAGGTGTCCGGTCACTTTTGACCGCGAAGACCATGAGTGTGACTCTCAAATGAGGAGCGCACAAGGTTAAATGCCAATCCGTGGAAAGGGTGTGTTTTGGTTCCAGATGGTGTCGTTATGGCATCTGCCAGCAGAGGCTAACTGGGCCATGCTAACCAGCCAAACCTCGACCCCTTTGGTGCAGACGCTTTAAACGTTAAGGTGGGCCAGATGAGGTTTGTCTGCCTCAGAGCCAGATCTGTCAACAAAGCAATGAATGGTGGATGGATTTTTTCGTCATACTGCCTTTTGTTTTCATGTATTATTGCTATTATTGACAAATCAATGTCCTCCCCGAGTTGGTCTTATGTGACCAGTGTGTGTCGCCTCAGAGTTAGATGGCATTTTCTGCTGGGTGAATAGTTTCATTCTCATTAAAACCAATTTCCTGTGCCTGTCATCTTTCTCATTGCAACCATGGACACTTTGGAAAGGTCGCCTACTGTGGACCCTCAACAGGCAGCATATGGCATTTGGCCAGCCAAAAATAACACCTGTGTCTTTTTTTCCCCTCCAGTCTTAACTCCTTTTCACATAGTGACATTTGCCCCAGGCCCCCTCTCTGCTTGTCTCACGGTGTGACAGTGTAGATGAAACTGTATACCCACAAGCCCCCACATAGCGACCCCTTCTCTATTCACAATCAATCATTCACACATATACGCATTACGAACATGTAGACCAACATATCGCGGTTTGCTGCCAAATCTTTCAATGAAAACACTGATATTCATACAGTTTGGATCTGATTCAATTTCTCTTCTTCTGTAATAGTTTAATTATGCGATTACACATCACTATAGCCAGTATGAGCTCATTCACACATGGCCAAGCTAGAAGCATTTTGATTGGCTCTATTTTCAGATACTATGTAGGATTGCGTCAGAAAGAATTTGCTCATGTGTTAAGACAGACTGGCATTTTCTCATCTGTAGTGATTTATTTTGTATACAACAGTTCTCAAATTTGATTGGCCAGGTGGTGTGATATTTAGTCCAACAGCATTGTGACAGGGCAGTCGTGGCCTAATGTTTAGAGAGTCTGCCTTGTAACCCGAAGGTCGCGGGTTCGAGTCTCAGGTCCGGCAGGAATTGTTGGAATTGCTGTATGATCACAAATGATGCTGTTAGATGGCAGATAAAGTCTGGATTACAACTGCGCTACACACATTCATACTATATAAAACACACTTTTTAACGGTCGTAAAGTAAGTACTTATTCAAAAGAAGTACCTTATCAGAGAGTATGCAGTTTCTAAAACAGTCACAGCCTGTAGCAGCAAATGATTGAATCATTCACCCAATTAAATCGATTGAAGATGAGCAACAGTTAATTCTGCATTTGGAATTATTTTTAATAGTGGAGCAAAAATAAATGTAGCAATATTATGTCTAAAATATAAGTAACTTAGTATTAACTTTAGCTCAGTATTAGCTTCAGAAGGCCTTTATTAACTCCCCAGAGCCATGTGGAGTCATTTTTATGATGGATGGACGCACTTTATTGGACTTCAAAATCTCAACACCCATTCACTGCCATTATAAAGCTTGGAAGAGCCAGGACATTTTTTTAATATAACTCTGATTGTATTTGTCTGAAAGAAGAAAGTCATACACCTAGGATGGCTTGAGGGTGAGTAAATATGGGGAAATTTTCATTTTTGGGTGAATTATCCCTTTAATCACCGTAATTTTATAATGAAATTACAACTGTATTTGAAAATGCAACCTGATGCAATATGGCTTCCTGCAGAATCTAATTTCACACCAGTGGTGTTTATTAATTTCTAAAACATGCACAATAGACATCTACACCGGACAGGGTGCGTCCGAGAAGTTGCTTTTCAACAAAAGATAGAATGTGTCCATTGCTGTTATGTGAAGTCTTCTGTCTGTAGTACTTATCAGGAGCTGTGAGAAAACCTATTGAAGTTGCCTAGTCAAGTGTGAACATTTTCCCATCATTCCAGCACCACTGAATGTGACAGAGGAAAAGGGAACGGGTGGAAAGTCCGTCAACATGTTCCACCTCTTAATTTACATTCATGCTATGGAATAGACAGGGGAGCTCAAAAAGCCCCGTATTCCATCTGGAAACCTTTAGCATGCCATCATGGGGATAGAGAGGAGGACAGAATGAAAATTAAGTGATAGGAAACAATTTCACAGCGCTTATTCTGCAAAGTCTGACACAATGGTGGATTTGAAGAATTTAGATTTCATTTGCACTCATTCATCTGGAGGTGGGAATCAATGGGCTCCTCAGTTCCCATGTTCCCACGACCCAGTGTAAAATCACAGGTCTGCAGCCAGTATTTTGACTGACGTGTCTCATATGAGGAATTTATCTATCATTCAAATTCATCCCACGTCAGCCTGTTGCAACAGTTATACAGAGCCCAAACAAAGCTTTGAGGCTGAATCACCTTAGACAACCTTCAGTACAGAAGAACAAATCCAAACAATAATGTCTGGAAATCTGCAAGAATCAAGAATTGTTTCAGGGTAAAGAAACAATTCATCAAAAACATGAACATTTCTTGAAAATTTACTCAGGCCATCCAAGATGTAAATGAGTTTGTTTCTTCATCGGAACAGATTTGTAAGCATTTGTAAGACCTATATTAAGCATTACATCACTTCCTTACCAATGGATCCTCTGCAAGTGAATGAATGCCGTCAGAATGAGAGTTGATAAAAACAGCTGATAAAACATCACAATAAATAAACGTAAAGCGCATATGCTGTTCTGTGTCAGCTGCGCAACGCGGATATGCTGTTTACGTCGTTTACACTTTGATCTGAACGAGAACAGCATATCCGCATGGCGCAGCTGACACAGAACAGCATATGCCCTTTATGTTCAGTGGATACTCTCCAAAATGGCGCTAGGGTGATGCGGAGGAGATGAATTGTTGAATAAAGTAGTTCTTTTTGTTTTCTTTGCGTACAAAAAGTATTCTAGTAGCTTCGTAAAATTGCGGTTGAACCCCTGATGTCACATGGATTATTTTACCGATCTCCTTGCTACATTTCTGGACGTTGATCGTGTTAATTACATTGCTGTCTATGGGAGGGTCAGAGAACTCTAAGAATGCATCAAAAATATTTTTATTTGTGTTCCTAAGATGAACGAAGGTCATACGGGTTTAGAACGACATGAGGGTGAGTAATTAATGACAGAATTTTCATTTTTGGGTGAACTATCCCTTTAATGTGGATTCAGCACCCTGGACAGTGACTATAGAACACCAGATCTTATTACAGTTTGCCATTGTTGCATATCACCAAGCATATTGTGTAGTAATAGTTTGTAATACGTGCTGTGTTGCACAGGATTTTTTTTTTACCATTTTCTCCCGATAGTGTAATGAAATTATGGGCCTGGTGTAAATCTGGCCAACATGAGTATAGCAGGTGGGAAAGGTATTTTAAGATTCTCTAAAAGCTGAATAATAAAAGGGCATATGCAGTAGATATAAATAGTGAGGAGGCAAGTCATGCATTTGATTGTGTGAAAAATCAAATTGGCTGAGCCTTTGATGAATGGAGCACAATAACTAGTTCACAATTATAGGAGCACTCTCTGGAATGTTTGTTTTGGGTATCTCCCAAAGTCCAAACGAGTCAAACTGTTTTTGATTAATGTTATTATATAATTACCCAGTTTTGGCATTCATTACAGGATGTACAAACACTAACATCGCAGTCAAGCGACAGGAAGTAGGTTTTCTTAAAATATGCATTCAGAATCATGATTATAAAGAGAAGGAGGGAAGGAGTAGGACGGAAGGACAGAGGGGGAAAGCAGAAGCAGGAGAGAAAGGAAGAGAGAACATAAGCCTCATGAAGCAACTACAAAAGGCAAATAAATTGCTGAAACCCAGAGGAGCTATCACCAGTGTCTCAGTAGAGACACCCTACAACCCTATTCCCTGCGTCAAAAATGCTAGAAGCAAAACAGCACGCTGATATTAAATCTAAATGGAAGTTCCTGCATGAGGGCTGGCACCTTGAAAACAAAGAGGTATAGATCAAAGTCATTTTTCCCCACATCCTGAATTATCTGGCTACATTAGCAGA
This sequence comes from Sinocyclocheilus rhinocerous, assembly GCF_001515625.1. NCBI lineage: Eukaryota > Metazoa > Chordata > Actinopteri > Cypriniformes > Cyprinidae > Sinocyclocheilus > Sinocyclocheilus rhinocerous. Next base: position 2,318,039 of record NW_015642528.1, read on the forward strand.
GACACTTACAAACAGCAATTATTAAAGCTGATGGAGGTCTTGGGTTGCATAAGGCTGATCGTATTAATTAAATTAACCAATTTCAGATTTGCAGGGCAGAGAATATATAAACATGATTCAACTGACTACAGTGGTGCAAAAGCATTTAAATGATATTGTAAAAATGATATTGCATTATATTATTTATAGAATATTAAGTGCATAAATATACATTTAAAAACAATATATATATAAAACATAGCTGAGAAAAAGCATATAAATTAATATAAATATAGAATATAAAAAGTGTCTTGCAGACAGTATATTATTTTATTTATATAATGTGAAGGAGATAAATGAATAGTTTAATAAAAATGAAATATATAATAAATATAAAACACACTTACTTTTAAAATTAATATAAACCTACATGTCCCCACTTTAGTTTAGGGACTAGTTCTCACTATTAACAAACTATTAACAATTGACTTTTGCTACTGACAAATTATTGACCTTTGCTTCAATAAACTCATAATTTGCTGCATAATAGTTAGTTGTTAGGTTTAGGTATGGAGCAGGATTAAGGGATATAATATATGGTCAGGCATTAATATGTGCTTTATATAAGTACTAATAAACAGTCAGTAATATGCATGCTAATAAGCAACTAGTTAATAGTGAAAATTGCTCCCTAAGGTAAAGCGTTACCCTACACATTTAGTATACTAGTTTTGAACAATGGAAGATGGGAAATATTTGAAAGTTCTTTGAAATGTTATATAAGTTATATAAAGCTATTATTATTATTTTTCAGTTCTGATTGCAGTTTTGATACAATTAGTAGTATAGAAATTTTACACTTCAGCTTCAATTTAAACCGTATATACGCCTAAACTACGGTACTATCTGTGGTTCAAGCTTCTAACCATGAACAGACTCCCTGTTATTCCTTGGTAAATAACTAGTGGTGAAATCCAGAAATCAGTGTCCTCCTGAAAGCTACAAGTCGCATTTGGTACAGCCAGGATATGCTACGTGACTGGGATGAGGTGCTTTTTTGTTGGAACCCCGTATTTTGCTTTTGCCAAACATTTTGGCATCAACAATTTGAGACAGACGAGAATATTCTTTTGGAGAGCTGTGATTTCCTCCTTGATTTTTTCCCCCAGGTCACCTCTTTGTGCCTTATGCAGAAAGGTGAGTGTATACTCATTCATTCTTGCCATACTGTTCTTTTCAAACGCTTTGAGGATTGTTGTTGTAGTCATTTTACTTGGACAGGGAATTGGTGTTCTGTTATCTTCAGGTACACATTTTCTACATGGCCACAGGTTCTTAGCAATATTTTACACTTCATATCTTTTTCAGCATCAACAATTTCTCTGGGGTCTTCAGACATTTTTTTTGATCATGGCATGAATCCTACTATGAAGAGACACTCCTGAATAGCAAAAGGAACCAATTTTGCATTCGTTGTACAGGGAAGGGCCATTCAATTCTGAACTGTCCGTAATCGACCTGCCATATGGCCAAATAACACATAAGCACTGTTCCAAAACTTAGTGAGATGCCTGCAGAGGAAGCAATTTAAGGCATCCATATGCATGTGAAGGTTGTTCCTTAAGATAGTCATCGTAATTATGCTGCCTCCTAAGATACCTCAGTTTAACCAAATTCTAAGGCAGCATCACATGCATAGTTTCCTGGCAGGGCTCAGTGAAAATAATCCAAGATGGCAACCGAAATGTTCATTATAAATAAGTGTAACTCAAACCTTGTGAAACAGAAGTGTGCTCAAATCTTAAAAGATTATTTTTAAAAATGCAGTTAATTTAAAATAATGAAACAAAAATTAAGTGTACTTAAAAGGAAAATATCTTCATGACTATGCTTCTTAACACATTAAGTACACTTGTAAAACGTTATTTAAATTAAATTAAAGTACATTTAAAATCTTTATTTTTTAATAATCTTTTGTCATGCTTTAAAGATGTATACTTTGATGTCTTGACTAAAATTTAAAAGCACATGTAAACGACTTGATAATCTTTTTTTTTTTTACTTTAATTACATCGAAGTTTTAGTTTACTATAAACGCTCATCAGTACACTGAGAAAAATGATAACATTTAAATTAACTAGTTTTATTCAAATTATTATTTAGCATCACTGAATCAACCTAAATACATTAATTTATACTAACAAAACTAATAATTATGTGTTAAATGAGGTAAAAGTGGCGCTTAAAGGTAACAATTTCATTACCACTTTTTACAGTGTACATTCCACACGTTAACCTTATTTAAAAGATAATTATGAAATTACACAAAAATTTACTTAAGTGGGTCAAACAAAACCAGTTTTGTTCAATTAATTTCATTTAGTATAAATTTGAACTATAATACATTTTCATTGAATTACATGAAATTATTTGCCTGAATACATTACATTTACTTGCACTTAAGCAAAGAAAAGGATAAAGAAAACTGTGTGTTTTGAATCGTTTGTTTTGGTGTGCTGTTTCGTGTTTGGTGCAAGTTTCTCACAATGTGTCTCACAATGATTGCATATTATGTCAGTAGCATGCAGTCTTTTGTGTCTGTACAAATGGATTTGACCACATGAGTGTCTATGAAAGCAGTCTGGTTGAATGCATTTTCGACTACTTCTGGAAGTGGTGTAAAGTGGATGAGCTCAACATTTTAGACCCTTAAAGGGCTCATGAACTGCAGAAACCAAAATTCCCTTGATCTTTTGATATATAAGAGGTCACTGTACTATAAAAACATCCTGTAAGTTTCAGAACGCAAAACATTCTCATTAGTCTAAAAACAGCTTACATTGAATCCAGTCTGCCAAAACGACAGCTTGTGGAATGTACAACTCTATGATGTAACAGTGTGGCTAAACTCCACCTCCGCAGAAGAAGATCAACGCCTGCTTCTACATCGCTGCCTTTTTAGCCCCGCCCACCGATTCACGCATGTAGTATTTACAAGAGAGTCGAACACACAGGTCTACGCAGAAACCAAATAATAAAGATGCTCTGAAGACAACAAGACGCTGTACAATGCCAAGTTGTGGTAAAAAACAGTCTTTGCATCGCCTTCCTTCTGATCCACACATTAGGAAAGAGTGGAGAAATTTTATTTTTAATGAAGTTTCAGACCATGTTAGTAAGAACTCAGTATTTTGTTCACTTCATTTTACCATGGATTCGTTTACAAACAAGGCACAATTCGACACGAGATTTTCAAAAAGATTGAAACTAAAAGACGATGCTGTGCCGACTAGGCTATATTGGATCTGACAGTAATGTCGCAACACACGTGTAAGTAACTGTTTTTATTACATGATCACTGTTGCGTTGTCTGTTAAACGGATCGTTTGATATGAGTATTTATGCATTTTTAACCTAAATCACAGCAGCGCCCATCTGTGAAGGACACGGACTGTTAAACATACACAAGTGTGCAAATCATAGCAGTGGGCGTTTACTTCCGAGTCTACAATCTGCCACACTTATTCAAACGGAGCAGAGAACAGTACAAAATAAAAAACAGGGGCAGTTCATGACCCCTTTAATACAGACAGAAAGTAGCTGACTAAAGTAAAAGCTCAAAAGACTCTAAAAGGGCTGAGGAAAGCAGGTAAAAATATCTCATAATAAGGCTCCATATTTATATTATCTATAACATGGCTTGACAGAGCTTGCTTACCTCAATTGTGCAGAGACTCGAGAAGGGCAAGATATTGTAATGGTTCGCCTGACTGAATTTTACAGTGCTAACAATTTGTAAGGGCAGGCGAGCTGTGGACTGGGGTGAAATATGAAGGCTTTAGTGCTGGGCCCCTGGCTCTGCGTTAATAATGGTGGATGAGCTGCAAGTGGAGGCGAGAAGAAGTGCACTGAAAGAACCTCAAGATTTAGAAACAGAACTTTAAGCCTGCACAAAAAAGGTTTAAACCTCCAATTTTCTGGATGTTTTGCACACAGTTATACCCATAATTCTTATGCCACATATGGAGCTCCCTGGACAGGCTTGCTGGCTTTACAATCCTATGGAAACTCATGCTTGTAACAAAATTGGGTTTCTAAATCTTGGCCGACATAATTCACGTCTTCCGGAGCTTTCAGAGCAAGAGGATGTACAAATATTCCGACACGCCACATAATGAAAGAAGCAGCAGCAGTGGAAACAAACCACTTTCTGAATTCCGCCTTTAGCAAGAGTGGGATTATTTTCAGTTCGCCAGAAACATTACGATTAGCTCAAGCTGTGAGTAATGGTTCCAGGCATTAGGGGAAAAGAAATAATGCCAGTGAAACCAAGAGGAGAACACATAGCAGTTTACAACTAGACGGCATCAGCCAGACTAGACTATGAATTGTGGGAACAAAACTAAATCAAGCCTTTAGCAAACATGATATATGTGGCACTAATGATCACATGATGTATACACCACAGGCATTGCTAATGACATACTATATGATTCAGGCTTAAAAATAGATATTTCAGACTATTTCATGCCATCAACTAAAGTGAAAATGGACGGGACTGATTTGAAATGCAAGCTGCAGGAGTATCATTTGCCTACAGTCTGTTTTGATGCAGTATAATTATATAACAAACAAAATTATAGCCATAATTGATTTCCCTAGTGAGGATATTGTGTCATATGAGTGCAGGTCTGTCAAATGCATCTTGTTTGTCAAACTGACCATCTGTTATATTTGCTTATATGTTAAAAGGATAGATGATCCAAAAATAAAAATTCTTCATCATTTACTCACCCATACACTCTTAAAAAATGAAGGTTCCAAAAGGGGGTTTTCACTGAGATGCCATAGAAAAAAAACATTTAAGGTTCCCAAAAGAACCTTTCAGTTAATAGTTCTTAAAATAACCATTTTTCTTATTGGGAAAACATTTTAATAATCTAAAGAACCTTTCTCCGCTCCAAAGAACCTATGGTGCAATAGATGTTAAAGGTTATACATGGAACCATCAATGCCAATAAAGAACTTTTATTTTTAAGAGCGCATGTCGTTCCAAAACTGTATGGACTTTCTTTGTTCTGCATACCACAAACTTTGAATTTTTGAAGAATGTTATTGTCCATACAATAAAAGTCAATGGGGTACAAAAACATCTGTATGTTTTATGTATGGACTAAAACATCATCTTGTGAGTTCATGCAGAAGCAAGTGAGTAATACAGTTTTGGAACAATATGAGGATTGAATGACAGAGTAAATAATTATTTTGGGGTGAATGATCCCTTAAAGTAGAATATTTAAAAGCAAAAAGCAGCACACTCCTCTCCAAAAGAGAGGGAAAACATGCCAAAACCGGCCAGAGGTTTTTTACACATCACAAACAATGTGGGAGAGAAATAAACCAGCACAATGCAGAGGATTTTTTTTTATATGTCTCAATTCTATGAAGAAGCTCCCCATGGGGGTAGTTTTTGATCTGAAGTCAGTGCATCTGGAAGCTGAGGGTTTCCCTACATACCACAGCATACTGGTATCACATTCTATGTTTATCTGAAACAGGTGGGCTGCCTCTGTAGTGAGAGTAGGAGAGCGTTTCCATGAGAACTGTGCCTGCTAAGTATTCACAGCCTGTATGAAAACTATGTGGCGCTTACTACTAGTTATGCGGGGCCAGAGCGAAACATTTAAGAAGGAATTGTAGCTATATGCGTACAGAATAGTAACTCAATTTAACCGTTTTAGTACATGAGTAAAGTCAATCTTACCTGCTCTGACAGACAGACGTACGTTAACAGAGGTTCATTTTGTTGAGTAGCTCCTGTATAGGCTGAGAGGAATTTGACAAGCAACTTTGCACCTGAAAAAAAAAATTATGTATGTTTAAATGAGGAATGTCTATATAATCTTTAATAAATGTGGGATGTCTGAACGTGATAGTTTCTTTTCATAGAATCGTCAGTAACCTGAAAACATGGAGGCTGCGGTCTGTTACTCATTTGTTGCAATCGATTCGCTAGGTTTGTGTATATTAAACCTCGCGACTGGTTGGTAACAATTAATAATACTGTATTCGTTACATTATAATGTGGTGTGGTGAGTAAATTCGTTGTACTTACAGAGACGGTGTGTGTATTCCGGTGGACTCCAACACTCGCTGTTGACTTGCTCTTCTGTAGTTCGGTTTAATTCACAGTGAATGCGCTCGGTGCGCGCGGCTCAAGTCTCCATGGAGCAGCGGTGATGCGCGCGAGCTGTACAGCGGTGGCGTTCTTGGTTTGACAGTTCAGACAATGAAAACAACTAACATAAACACGCACAATCCAATCAAGTTGTAGACTCGAGGCGAGGCTGATTTAAGAAACTGTATCTCGCGGCAAAACACAAGAGCGTCTTACGTTCAAGACGAGACGTGACTTGAAACCGAATTCGAATAAAAAAGTAACTGACGAAAGATCTTCGAGATGTTTAGTAACACCAGCTACAGCCCATTCACATAATTCCAAACACTAGAAAAATTCATAAAATAAAAAGCCTGCTTCCAGCAATGGAATTTTAGGAAAAAAAGAGTGCTGAAAAAAAATCTATGTATAAAAAAGCGGAGATTATATTATACAGTGGAGGGAAAAGAGAAAGAGAAAGGGAAGCGTATTAAGAGAATGATCAGAGCCGCACATGGACGTGTGGAGCCAGAGGGAGTGAATGAGAAGATGCTAACTATACGCTCGCATCAGCATCAACATCAGCCTCGCCATGCGGATGGAGGAGAGGAGACTGGCGGAGTATGCTGGAAAAGGTAATATGGATATGAACACTGTTTCTTTTTTCAGCGAATGGGATTGTGCAGAAGTCCGAGACAGGGTGCGAAAAGCGGCGTTTTTTCAGCAGCGTGGACTGCAGAAAGAGGGGAGGGGACATTTTGCTACAACGCGTGCAGGTTTGCCGGAGTGTCGCTAGCAGGCAGAGCGAGCCAACACTGGACGACAATTCATCAAATTGGCACTGATGTAGCATAGACATATTAGAAATGCTAATTACGTTGGCTAGAGTGTAAAAACACGTGCACATCAGAAGGGCTAAATCAATTTTGTACCCTCAACGTTGTACCCTCTGACCCCTCTACTGGTGGCACTGATTCCATAATGACACTTTGCAAACAATAACTGTAGTGGTCCAAAGGTGAGCAGCAGTTTTATTGAATCACTTGTCAGGTATGTAATAAGAAGTTAGCATCTAGTACATTTTCTTCAGTTTTTTTTTCGTCCCAATTCAGAATGTTTGAATATAAAAATATCTTCCTTTATAGGTTGAAGAATAATGAGGGTGATTTGAAGAACTCCATTTCTGCACTTCTCTGTTTTTACATTAATGAAAATTACCTGAAGGCAAAGTCGCTGGCTGTGGAATTAAATTCCCATGCTGAGAAAAAAAAAAAAAGCCTAAACTGATTCACTTGTCTTAGCTGGGTTCTCATTCTCCTGGTTGGCTGATTTTATAGGGTGTTGGCACTTTTACATTTTTAAGCCATCCCTGGACCAGCTTGGCCAGGCTTGGAGACCATCTCAAACCAGCTAAGGCCAGCATATCTGGTTTAAAACAGTGTTTTATTTTTTTTAAATTTAACATTTATTTATTGCAGCACTGTCACCACAATGAAAACACAAAAATGATAATAACAGTATTAACAATATAAGAAACAGTAGTAGGACCCTTCATTTTTTATTACTCTGCAAGGACCTCAAACATGTGTCCATCCAGGATGCTGTCAATGTTCGCTATCTAAATCTTTTGCCAGCTGCAAAAACATTATCTATCTTTTTCAAATTCAATGCAAGTTTGTATTCACAAATTCAGTTGGCAAATTGGCTGCATTATATATTGTGTTTTAACCCATTTTTATGTATTTACATAAATTTCAGTAAAACACCTGCAGAATGCTCATTTGGATGTGCACATCTGTGTGTTTGTGTTTTAAAAGAGCCATACTCTGTCAGTCATTCACAATGGGAAAAACATGGCAGATAACTAAAACTGCTAAATCAAATGTGAATATCCAACTCACAAAAAGTGAGCCTTCACGTTATATGTCTATGACAGGAATAACATGATATTTATCAAGCAACCATTTCTCAATTTTGTTCCTGCAAGAATGTCTTAATATAGCTACAAATAGAAATTGAACTGCATGTACAACAGACACGGACATTCTACAGCGTTATATACTTAGTAAAGATTATATCACAGATATTTAACATATGCAGTAAATTACACAGTAATGGGTCCTATTAACCTATATATTTCTGTGTTCTGCAGGCATGAGTCATAAGCAAAGAAATAACCAACTCCTTCTGTTGACTCAACAAAGATCTCTTCTGCCATCTACAGTTCAAACGGAGAAAATGCACATTATGACCTCAATTCTTGAACAGAAATAACACTAAAAATATATAAATGAATACAAGTGTTAAATAATTTTCAATTAAGTCAGTATAATAAACAGCAAATCATTCAGGGTAAAGACCAATAATAAGTACTCTCCATAATAAATTAATTTAAGTTATAACTATACAAAGCATCTCTGTACAAAGACTGATGTTATTACACGGATAGCAACACCAACTAAATTGCACTGTTTTGAACTCCACTTCATGCAAACAAAGTTAAACGAAGTGTTTCTTTTGCAAATTCTCTCGCGGCAGCGGCGGCTGCGTCCTCTTCCGCGAGACTGGGGCCCGGATGAGGTAAACAAGTCACTGGACAGTAAAGGCTCGCGAAACCCTATCGCAACAGTGACGTTACATCAGAGAGCGCCCAAAACACCCTAGCAGCGGGCTGCGATTGGCTGATCGAAGAAGCCGAGAGCGCTCTGATTGGCCGAGAGCGGAGAGCTACTGTAAACGACCACGAACAACAACAATATCCGAGCCGAAATTAGATCATACACACTGTAGTGATAACAACAACCGGACTGGAAATTTGCCACTCTACTGCTTGCGGCGAGAAGACAATCATTTCGACTAAATGTCACGAAAAACGGGATCTTTTTTCCATTATTTTTGGCCGACGACGTTTTCAGATGAGCACGACTCAACCTTAGAAATATGAAACTTATATAAAGTAGCAATTATAGCTATTGTTGTTGTTTGGGTGTGTCACATGCCATGAGGCAATCAATATATGCTGAGAACTGGAGAAGCAACTCTTAATCGTACTGGAGATAAGAAGGAATAGCATCTAGTGCCACTGACAACTGAGACGAGCACATTCATATCTATTGTCCTGGAATTCGTCCAGATCCACAGGTATGTATTTAGGAAAACCAGCGAATGCTAGTCTCAATTTTAAGAAATTAATCTAACAGTCAAAGTTGATCATTTAATACCAAATAATATTAGATCATTAATTGTTTTATCCCCTTTAAATTGCAATATTAATATCATACTATTCTCTTATCACCAGCTCTTACAATGGATAACACATTGCATGACCATCAAGATGATTCCAGCACCTGGAATGACAAAAAGAAAGGAAGAGAAGAGACAATCAAAAACCAAGGACAACATCAGGATCAAACCTTGCCAAACATTTCTCCTCAAGGTGAGAACTTCAGAGAACCACACTAGCCATTAAACAGGTCAGAGTTTCAGGATATTCATCATAGATTGACCTAGATTTAAGGAATGTTTCTGTTACCATGTGACGACGTGCTTTTGCAGGGCGTGTGCGGCTCTATTCGGAGTCTCAGGTGTATACGGTGAGCCGCTGGCAGGAAGCAGAGCCCCAGGATGGAGCATTGGCGGAGGAGAACGGAGGAACGGGAGATGGACTTCCATTCAGAGGTCGTTCTCAATCTGCTCCTGCTGTGCTGTGGAAAGCGAAGAAGTACGGGCGACAGCTGAGGAGAATGAGCGATGAATTTGACACATGGCTCGACAAAGGGGTGAGCTTGCTATATGGTACACTGAATGCATTTCTATTTAATAGACTTTAAACTTAGTATTAAGTCGTTTCGTTGTTCCTAGGAGGTCAAAAGAGCGAACAGCCAGAAACAGACCTACCGAGGATGGTTCTCGTTCCTCTGGAGTCCCAAAGAAGAGGAGGGCAGAGAATGAAGTAGTCATGCTTTAAACACCATAATAACAGTTACCAGAGAGCTGCACTCAGACGAAGGCTGGTCTGATCACCATCATGGCCTTTTTGTCAATCAATGTGCTCAAGCTAGTACAAAACCAATCTGAGAGAATGGTATAACCTCTGCAATAACGTACGTTTATATAAAGGAATTGTCAGTGTTAATTCAATTTGACAATCTTAAGAGGGACAATCTCTTCTAAAATATTACAGTTCATTGGACAATCTTTCTATATACTGATTCAAAAAATGAAACTCTATTTAAAAACTATTTATTGATATGTATTAAATTCATATTTGACAAAGAAATGTGTTCTATGATGTATTTTATAGATGGATATATAGATGTGCGTTTTGTTGTACTAAAGGCTGGAGCGGTTGCTTGCAAAATGTAAATATAATTCAAGGACTGTGACACTGGATAAAGTCAGTTGTGTGAAGTACATGTTAGTGATGGTAACAATAATACGGGTAAAGTTATTTCAGTTCATTTGTTGCTGCATCTCAGGTTTGTTTTTTAATGCCAAACTGTTGTGGTGAATAACTAGTAAGATTGGATGAAATCATCCATTCTGCCATCTCTTTTATGCTGACTATACTTGGATATGTCACCAGGAAAACAATTCCTCACTGCCTTTCATGTACATATTTCTTGATTGTAGAGTTGTCTGTAGTCTCTATTGGATTTTTTCTTTTTATATTCCATCTGCTGGTCTTGTATGTAAAACAACATTCAATTTCTGCCAAACGTATGTGCAGATGAACAACACAAGTTCTGTTTCTGTACTATCAGCCTTGATGATACTTTCATTCCTGTTTCAAGCTCCTTGTACATATTTATATTCGTTACCATAGATTGAGTAATGGATGAACTGTTTAAATACTTTTTAAAACAATCACAAGTTTTTATCTTTTTTCTATAATTTTGTGGTCAAAATAAAAGATTTTCTGGCTGAATTTAGTGTTATGTTATTTGGTCAAAGTGTCCATTATAAAGAAGACAGGCAAATCTTTGTATTAATCTTTGTTTTTTAGTCATTAATTCAAATATTAATTTTTGGTGGGTCACCGCCTTATACAACTTAAATTAACCATGCACATAAAAAGGTTAACTGCATAAAAATACATCGTATCACCATATTTTTTACTTTTAATTGAAAAAAAAAAAAACGTAATTCACATGCTCATCAATGGTGTATTCAAGTCATTGCATGTAAAAATTGCATTTTTAATACTACTAAAGCAAGCATCACATCATTGACTCTATTTACAATGATAATTTAATTTGCTGGATTTTACATTTATTTTGCCTTGGGAACAGTAAAGAAATTGTCATATGTTCAGGCTTAAGCTATTTTGCTAGAGTCTCGTTTACAAAACCTTGTTCCACAGTTCAAGGCATCCAGCCTCATTATATCCATCTCACTTAGCTGGAAGTCAAACACCTGTGCATTCTCCTGCACTCTGCACGGCTGCGAGGACCGAGGCAGAACTGAGATGCCTTGCTGCACAGCCCACCTCAGGAGAACCTGGGCAGGGGTCCGACCACAGCTCCTCACTATATCCAGTACCTCAGGCTCCCTCAGGAGAGCTCCTTTACCCAGCGAAGAGTAGGCCTGGAAGTGGATGCCTGTCTCCATACATAATTCCCTCAGTTCCCTCTGGATCAGCTTCGGTTGACACTCAATCTGAAGAACCGCTGGGGGGATGCGGCAACTCATGAGCAGCTCCATAATGTGCTTTGCAGTGTAGTTTGAAACCCCTATGGCCTTGAATCGCCCGCTGGCGTAGAACTTCTCTAGGGCCGCCCAGCTTTGCGCTCTATACTCTGAATGACGAGAATCCCCTGGGTCAAGACCCTCCACCCCAGGCCAGTGCACTAGATAGAGGTCGATGTAGTCACAGTCTAATTGCTCCAGACTCCTCAGGCAGCCTTCCTTTGCCCTCGGCCCATGGTCTAACGGGGCAAGCTTGCTGATAATGAACACATCTTCACGGCTTAGGCCATACTTGGGCAGCAGCTCTTTGAGGACTTGCCCTAGATGTGCCTCATTTCCATAAACTGCACCTGTGTCAAAGGCTCTGTATCCAGCTTGAAGTGCAGAACTGACAGATTTTTTCAGCTGCTCATGGTCCTGGAGCTTGTATGTGCCCAAACCCAAAAGTGGCATTTGCACTCCTGACATCAACGTAACTGATGGTACTATCATTTTTATAATACTACAAACAATTCAGCCCCGAAAAAACATAAAAATTGTGCTTTTTAAAGAAATTCTGCCACTTTTTAAAAATTGTTTGGTTGGTATTACATTAAAATCACGATATAGAAAGTAATGACAGCTCTTTTCTTCTGTGTTGTGTATTCGAGGGACATAGATTATTGAAAAAGATAAAATGCAGGATGGGTTCTTGGTTCTATCCATTGGTTCAACTGCAAGAAAGGAACAGAGTTTAAGAAGACTAAATGAGAAGTCTGTTGCTCCTCTAAAAGATTGTTATAACATTTTATTGGAAATTATGAGGTATAAAAATATACAAAGATGAATTGTACACAACAAGATCAATAACTTGTAGCTTGTGGTTTGTAAATTCTGAGATGGTAGATTTATTTATTTATTATTTTCCTGACCTTGTATCTTTGGCTTGCTAATGAATTTAAGTTTAAATTTGCTAACTAAAGATCAACTATGCTTAAAGTCATTAAGGTTAATAGCTCACCACTTAATCTTAAGAATTAATGGAGATATTACTATAAGACCTACAGCTCCATTAGCCGCTTTATATTAAATAATGATAATCATGCATACATAGAAGTTATATAATCAGAATCTTAGAAATGTGAGCAATGAATGATTGCGTATTACTACGTGTACTAGTAACTTTGTTTTAAGTTAATTAAAAGTTTATACTCACGCACGTAAAAGAGCTGACTGGAGAGTCAGAACGCTGTGCAAATTCAAACACAAAGGGCGCCAAATTGCGACAGGATCCGCGTGCTCTTACTGCACGTGACGCCGTGCATCCGCTTTCCTGAAATGAGATGATGGATGCAGGATTTCTTTTCGGGCAGCGGAGGGCGCTTTTATTGACGCTGTGGTGATTTGAATGGTCAGTTACTCTTATATTGTGTGTGTGTTCGGGGAAAATGGGGGTAGGGACGATTGCAGAACTGCAGAAAATAGCTGGCCAATGAGGTAAACAAATCCACGACACAGGAAAATGATTAAATAACCAGCATGTTGCCTTTATTCACTGATATGAGAAGCACATACATGGAAATGAGCATTAGTGAGCATTAAAGCAAAATATGAAACACTTGATCAAATTTATTTCCATTGTAAGCTACTATACATTGTATTTATTGCATTCTCATATGTGACCTTGGACCACAAAACCAGTCATAAGGGTACATTTTTCGAAATTGAGATTTATATATCATCTGAAAGCTGCATCAATAAGCTTTCCATTGATGTGTGGTTTGTTAGGATATGACAATATTTGGCCGAGATACAACTATTTGAAAATCTGAAGGTGCAAAAAAAATAAAAATTTGGCACAAAAGAAAAATCTATAATTTTGACTCATACAATGTATTTTTGGCTATTGCTACAAATATACCCCAGCAACTTAAGACTGATTTTCTGGTCCAGGGTCTATTATATACAGCACAGATTATGGAAAAACTGTCTAAAGGTGAGAAAATGCCCCATTAGACCCCTAGAGATTGTGCATTTCTTTTGGATAACTTTGTTGTTCTTTGAAGGTTATAGTTCTGAATCTATGAACTTCTTATAGTGCTCTTCTGTGTACTAATAGACCAGGGCCTGTATTCACAAAACATCTTAAGCCTAAAAGTAGCTCATAACTCGCCGATTTAGAAGAAAATCTTAAAAATAATGGGCGTGTCAGTCCTAAATTTAGGACTCCTACATTTTTGCTCTAAGAGTATTTCACAAAGCGTTTTAGCACTAAAACTAACGTTAGCTCCTAAATCTGTGAAACGTGAGTAGTGAAGAGGACTCCTAAATCACTAAGACCAAGCCACAAACTATCCTAAAATGGCTGTTGCCGGCAATCTGCCTTGGAATGTAAACATTTTAGAAACATTTGATGATAATGACCTTTTAAAAAGGCATCGCCTTTGGTTTTGGAGGTTACCCCAACTCCTAATTTAACTTTGATTATATCTTTGTTTTCATTAAAGCAGCACTATGTAACTTTTGGCGCTCTAGCGGTTAATAAACAGAACTGCACACATCCCGCGGAAGAACATTCCAACCGGAGCTACTTCTTTAAGTTTATGTCTATGGCGATTCACGCAGGTATGTGTTCCTCCGCAGCGGTGACGACCCGACCAGGCTACAATAGTCCAAATATAAGTACTTATTATAAGTGTACCGTAGTGATTTGGAATAAGACAACAATGCGGTTTGGAAGATGAATTCATGATGTACTCGCTCATTATATACATTTTTTGCAAATTTTGAACACAGAAAAAGTTACATAGTGCTGCTTTAACCAGTTGGGCAAGAAGTAACAGCTGTTCTTGCGTTCAGTTTTTTTGTTTTGTTTTGATGTTTGCATGTCTTACTATCAGTCATGATTATTCTACTCTGTTAATTAAAAGGCTGTTTATATGCATACCCGCTATTAGTTTACGAGAAGCACACATGTGAGAGACTGACAATTAACTGAACATATACTTGTTTAATTAGAGACATTTAGTCTGCATTTTAAAATCTTTATTTGAATGTGGCAATTATCATCATTTTTATTTTTAAACCTTTATTTGAATATGGCAACATAATATTGCGCTCTACAATATTTCTATGAATAAATCTCTGACAGACTATCAGCCAATCACTGTGTGCATAGGCTGACATCATCCAATCATTTTTATTTTTAAACCTTCAACATAATATGGTGCTCTACAATATTTCCATGAATTATTTCTATGAATAAATCTTTGACAGACTATCAGCCAATCACTGTGTGCATAGGCTGACATCATCCATAGCAACGAGGTCAACCCCGCCCTTATTCTTAGCTTAAAAGGGTCATAGGATGCCCATTTTCCACAAGTTGATATGATTCTTTAGGGTCCTAATGAAAAGTCTGTACCTAGCAACCACATAGCATCACTCAGAACACCCTAGCAACCCAATTAAACATCACCCACAGCACCCTAGCAACCACAGCACATCATCCAAAACTACCTAGCAACTACATAGCATCACTCAGAACACCCTAGCAACCACATCACCCACATAACCCTAGCAACCACAGAACATCATCCAAAACTACCTAGCAACCACATAGCATCACTCAGAACACCCTAGCAACCCAATTAAACATCACCCACAGCACCCTAGCAACCACAGCACAGTATCCAAAACTACCTAGCAACTACATAACTTCACCCAGAACACCCTAGCAACCACATCACCCACAACACCCTAGCAACCACATCGTATCATCCAAAACTACCTAGCAACCACATAGCATCACTCAGAACACCCTAGCAACCCAATTAAACATCACCCACAGCACCCTAGCAACCACAGCACATCATCCAAAACTACCTAGCAACTACATAGCATCACTCAGAACACCATAGCAACCACATCACATCACCCACAACACCCTAGCAACCACCCAGAACTACCTAGCAGCCACAGAACATCATCCAAAACTGCCTAGAAACCACATAGCATCACCCAGAACACCCTAGCAACCATATCACATCACCCACAACACCCTACCAACCACATCATATCATCCAAAACTACCTAGCAACTACATAACATCACCCAGAACACCCTAGCAACCACATCACCCACAACACCCTAGCAACCACATCGTATCATCCAAAACTACCTAGCAACCACATAACATCACTCAGAACACCCTAGCAACCCAATTAAACATCATCTACAGCACCCTAGCAACCACAGCACATCATCCAAAACT
>NW_015642528.1:2335323-2343213 GCF_001515625.1 Sinocyclocheilus rhinocerous
CCACCTATCTCTCAAATGGACCATTGACACTCTATCTACAATCTCAATTAGGAGTGTCAATGGTCCACTTGAGAGATAGGTGGCGGTAATGCACTTATAAGTCTGCGATCCGCCGTAAAGCAAGAAGACGCGTCACGCACCGGCTGAAGACGCGAACGTGCTCAGGACAGTTCAGACATTGAATCAGAGGTAAAAAATGATATAAATACTGTTCAGTTTCTTGCACAGACCGATCGTATTGTGTCTTTACACATCGATGTATCGTCACGAGCCGCAGGGTTTAATTTGGTTTTGTTTGTGTATCTTTTATGACTTTCAAAGCCGTGATTCCTATTCACTTCCATTATATGACTGACAGACTGCAACGGTTTGAGTTAAAAATCTTCATTTGTGTTCTACTGAAGAAACAAAGTCACCTACATCTTGGATGCCCTGGGGGTAAGCAGATAAACATCAAATTTTCATTTTTGGGTGAACTATCCCTTTAAGATCCTTACCAGACCACCTCGCCGACATTTGAGGAAATGAGGTAGCGGATGAATTGTTTCATGTTGTTGTAAATGGCTCGACCCTCTTCCACAGCGGCCACAATGGTGGCAAAGTTATCGTCAGCAAGGACCATCTCAGAGGCAGTCTTAGCCACGGCTGTGCCTGACCCCATAGCAATGCCAATTTCAGACTTTTTCAGAGCAGGTGCATCATTCACACCATCTCCAGTCTGCGGGAATGAACACAGAGTGACAGGTCAGTTGAGAGAGAATGATTCTAACAACTATCTAGAAGAAATCCTTCCATCTTTATAGTCATTTAATATAGAATGATATTTTTATATAAATATACACTACTGTTGAAAAGTTTGGAGTCTTTTTTTATTTTTTAAATTCTTTTATAAATTTTTATAGCAAGGACACATTAAATTGATCAAGTCACAGTAAAGACATTTATAATGTTCAAGCAGCACTGTGTAACTTTTGGCGCTCTAGCGGTTAATAAACAGAACTGCACACATCCCGCGGAAGAACATTCCAACCGGAGCTACTTCTTTAAGTTTATGTCTATGGCGATTCACGCAGGTATGTGTTACTCCGCAGCGGTGACGACCCGACCAGGCTACAATAGTCCAAATATAAGTACTTATTATAAGTGTACCGTAGTGATTTGGAATAAGACAACAATGCGGTTTGGAAGATGAATTCATGATGTACTCGCTCATTATATACATTTTTTGCAAATTTTGAACACAGAAAAAGTTACATAGTGCTGCTTTAACCAGTTGGGCAAGAAGTAACAGCTGTTCTTGCGTTCAGTTTTTTTGTTTTGTTTTGATGTTTGCATGTCTTACTATCAGTCATGATTATTCTACTCTGTTAATTAAAAGGCTGTTTATATGCATACCCGCTAATAGTTTACGAGAAGCACACATGTGAGAGACTGACAATTAACTGAACATATACTTGTTTAATTAGAGACATTTAGTCTGCATTTTAAAATCTTTATTTGAATGTGGCAATTATCATCATTTTTATTTTTAAACCTTTATTTGAATATGGCAACATAATATTGCGCTCTACAATATTTCTATGAATAAATCTCTGACAGACTATCAGCCAATCACTGTGTGCATAGGCTGACATCATCCATAGCAACGAGGTCAACCCCGCCCTTATTCTTAGCTTAAAAGGGTCATAGGATGCCCATTTTCCACAAGTTGATATGATTCTTTAGGGTCTTAATGAAAAGTCTGTAACATAGTTTGGTTAAAATTTCTCAATGGTAGTGTAAAAAAAAACAAAACAAAAAACCTTTTTTTTTACCGTCAAAAACAGCTCTTTTCAGATCAAGCCGTTTTTTGTAGCATTTTCCTTTAAAATGTTAATGAACTCTGCTGACCCCGCCCCTCTCTTACGAGCTGCTTTTAGAGACCGTTTACTTTAGCCGCATTCATGTGAAACTTGCTAATTAGCACATTATTAGGAAAGGCGATTTGCAAAGATTCATTACAAAACATTATACTCACTTCTGTAGATGAGGCTGGATCATGAATGATTCACGCGAACATAGACACATTTATGTAGATCGGGGGCGCATTCCCTTCCAAAACAAATAATCCACTGCGAGTTCAGCGGCTCAGATGTCAGGAGTAAATGACGACTACTATGTTCATTATTACATCCAGCAACAGAAGACCTCAATCGCTTAGGAGTCATTCTTGTCTACTTCTGCTCCAGCGGTGAAACAATGGCAGACTGATGACAGCTCACTCAGGGCGGGTCGAAGGTAAGACACCAGTCCAGTCAGTGCTGAAACACTACTGTCAATCAAACTATCGTGGGAGGGGCCTGTCTGTGTGACGTCACACAGACAGGCATCTGAGATCGGCTCGATTTGAGAAAGGAGAAAACATTTAACAAGATTTAAAAAAAAAAAACACTGGGTGGATTTTTATCATTATAGGGTGGTTGTGTACACACACTGCCAACACACATTTCAGTTCAAACAACTTGTAAAAGTGCATGTAGCATCCTATGACCCCTTTAAGACTTCTCTCTATTCCTTATTAAAAGTTTGTCTCAGCAGCTTTGTGAATAGGTTTTAAGAGAAAACTCTTAGCTAAAAACTTTTACTGCCATTTAGGAGAACTCTTAGTGGTAAGATAAAATGTTTTGTGAATACGGGCCCAGATAAACAAGTCCTAACCTCCCACAACTGCACATTTGATCTGCTGTCACAGGATATCCTACTCAAACACAAGGCTTCACTTACTACTGTCTGTATGAAATTCTTTATCAGACTGAAATCAAATAATCTTATGTTCATTTTTATATGGGTCATTCTCAGAAAACAGTACCATGTGTGCTATAAATGTCTAGGACAAAAAACTAACAATTTAATAAGAAAATAAAAATTTTTTTTTTTTTAACCTCATTGCAACTGTAGGAGGACGGCCTTGCACCACAATATTCAGATTAGTGGTTAATAACTGTTTTTCAGTTATAAATAGATGGTTATTGCCTTGCAAATCACTAGCAGTTAAATGCTAAATCTCTGAATAATTTTAACTCAAGATTATTTAGAAGTTAGTAATTTATATACAGACCTACTGCACTTATGTTAAAAGGACGGTGATCAGTGCAGCAATTCTACATTAGTCAATCGTTATATTTTATTTTACAGCATAACAGTTTGGAAAAAAACTGAAGGAACAACGACAATTTCAATAAAAATATTGTCTTTACATAACTCTAAAATATTATAATGATTGAGACAAACATTGACATTGTGATGTACAACAAACATTTAGAAATGAAATAATTTAAAATGAACTTCAAATCTATTATGTGACCAAGAAAAAAAAAAGAGCTAAATTAGTACCTAAATATACCAATATTAAATCAGAGACAAAGCACACAAATGACACGGTTTCCTGACAAATACCTTAATGTCTACATATATGAGTCCATATTTCTGTTATTTTGTACTTATTAGATTTAACTTTCACTACCCTAAAATCTTGAAATGACATGACATTTTGGTATTACTTATTTTTAATTCACCTTGTCCTTTAAACGATCATTAGAAATGCTAAGCAAAAGGCAGCCAATGAAACTAAGGAATTTAAAAAGTTGCTTATATTCACTAAATCTCAAAGTAAACACTCATCATTCCCATTAGAAACACGTGTACGAGAAGTCATAAGCTGGTGACTGGAGTACTTCAAATCAGGCATGTAGCACAAGAAAGGGAAGAAACATAAAAGGTATAGTTTATGACGTTTAGGAGTAGTTTATGGAGTACAGACTTATGTCAGTGCAGCTCTACTGAAAGGCTGTGAGGAGAAGAAGTAAATCACACTTTATAAACACTTGACGGACATCATGAAACAACTGCACTGATCCACATCAGGATGAAGTGTTTCAGGAACAGTATGTGACTGTTCTAATAATATCACCAGTGAAAAAACTAAAGCAAGTCAAACAGGCTCTACTAGCACACAGATACATACAATAACGTGCAACGTGACAAGAAGAACAAAAGTCCGAACAATCCAGCTTGAAATGCTACTTACCTTCACTTTTAACTCACCCATCCTGATGAGCCACACCAAGCTGTTACAGTAATTCGAAACAGAGCATCATACATTCATTAATCTTGGCCAGGGGTCATTGTGGAACAAAAAGAAGATTAAGTGACTGGACTTTACTGAGGTTTAAATTAATGCCTTTGGCCTTTATATGAAGGGTTCAAGCGGAAAGTGCAGTTTTTATACGAATCTATTTGGCACTTTATACATGCGTGATCAAGTCAAAGGACATTTCTATTATACGAATGATAACGTGAGCGAGTGAGACATGAGGTAGAAATTAAAGAGACTCAATTAAAAACGAGTGACATGAAAACGTTGCGTCTGAGTCAGTCGAATTTTTATTCAGGCGGCAAGATGACAGCGACTGGTAGAACAAGAATCTGTTTTCATAGGTTTAAATCAAAACAAGCATAAGTTTCGAACCTGCTCGAGTGGACAATATGATAAAGAGAGCGGTTTCGGATAAACAGTCTTTTTACAAACGTACATTTTAAACAGAAGTGTACGCTAACAATAGGCAAACAGCAGTAGTACAAGTAGGACAGGAAACAATGTTGAGTATTCAGTAATATTTTCAATCACAAGCACGTTCATTATAATGTGATGTCAAAATAAGTCTTTATAATCTTTAAAAACTTTCTCAGAGTCTGCGGAGTCGGCAAATCAGCTGTTTGTCTAATACAACGAGATTTGGAAATACAGTGTAGATATTGCACTAATGATTCAGTGTTGTTTTTTTTATTTATTTTGCGGTTGGCGGCTGGTCGGTCGTTCGCTTCCTTTGACCGGTGGTGCTTTATCCTAGGATGCGGCAGCGGATCCGAAAGTTGAACGGCTGGTAGATGCGATGTGCTCGGTTAGCCGGTAGGATGTGATTGGTTGATCAGTCAGTTAGCACACAGCTCCGCCCACAACAACCTCTTTAACCATTTCCTCTCTGTTCCTTCCCACTGGTCTCACTTACATCCAACATTACTTCTACCAACACCATAGCAAGTTCATTTGCCTAGACCAAGATAGTCAAGAGATGAGATTCAATTTGAATAAATATATATATATAAAAAATAAAAATAAAAAAAAAGTATAAAATTTGGTTATGGAGTCCCTTTAAAAAAAAAAAATTTTTCAAATTGCCTCCAAATTAACTCTCTGACTCGTGCAAGAGACTTGAATATTCTTAAATACCAAAAAGGAAAAAAAAAAGGTAAACATTCAACACGACTAATTTCCTGTTGGGTAGACTATGCATGTTGAAATATCAATGCAAAATATAAGCGATCTATTGTATTTTTGAAGTGCATGCTAGAGTAAAATGAACTGTGTGAGTAAAAAAACAAAAACAAACAAAAAACAATTATTTTAAGAAAAAACTCAAACCGATATGCCTGGCAAATATAATACAACATAACATGCTATAAAAATTCATGTGTATTTAACTTCCTATTTGCTGTTCCTTCGTCGGGCGGAGGTAAATTTATTAGTTAAATGAGTACAGTATTAGCTGATTGACCCGTTATATCTAAAATCGCTACAACTATCACAGAATATAAAAAAAAAAAAAAATCACCCCTAACTCCCTGATGGTAAGCCCCTCTTAGATTACTCAGCTCCTCGAAAATAAGGGGACGGACAAACTTCAATGCTTAGTAGTAGCTACGGCTGAAGCCATTGCTGTACTTGTCCTCCAAATAATCATCCTTATCAAAGCCTGAGCCAAGAGAGTAGCGCTGATAGTGAGAGGAAGGAGCGGCGGGAGGGGGAGGGGGCGCAGAGCTAGCGCCATTGCGGGCGAAACCCCGGGAAAAGCTGGCAGAAGAGGGTGGAGGGGGAGGAGGAGGCAGGAGAGAGCGGCGACCGCCAAGAGGACTGCGCTCACGGTAGTAGGTGGCGAAGGCTCCTCTCGTACACATCGTGCTCATAGTAGACGCGGGGTGGCGGCGGTGGGAGAGGAGGGGGTGGAAGTCGGCCACGAGGCGGATAGTATTCACGGGGCGGCGGGCGTGGGGGGACAAAGTGAGGATGGTGGTGTGGGTGAGGTGGATAGTGATGCGGCGGCGGAGGAGGAAAATAGTCCTCCTCTCGGTCATTTCTGGATGGGTTACTGCGTGAGAGGGACACAAAGACCTTTTGGCCCTCCAATTTGGAGTGGTTAAGCTTTGAAATGGCCTCCAGAGCCTCGCTTTCCCTCTGCATGTGAACGAATGCATAATTCTTCACAATATCGCACTCCACCACCTTGCCGAATGGCTGGAAGAGCTCCTTGATTTTGGCAGCGGTGACGCCTTCGGGAACATTGCCCACGTAGATCTTGGTGGCATTGCGTACCTTGGTGGTGGCATACTCAACGGTGATGCGGGAGCCGTTGACCTCATGCTTGTGCAAAGCGGAGACGGCTTTCTGCGCCGCCTCTTCTTCATCCATGTGCACGAAGCCATAGTTTTTCAGAATGTCACAGTCGGACACGGCGCCGTACTTCTCAAACAAAGCACGGAGCTCGTCTTCTGTGGTCGCTGAAGCGACATTGCCAACAAATATCTTCACCATTTTGGACAGGAAGAACAGCAGTGCGTTTTGGGATCAGTCTTTGGTTGATTCGCAAGGTATCGAATGATGAAGTTCCTAAGAAAAAACAACAACAACAAAGTCAAATAAACAGGCAAAATATATGCAAATCAACTTTACCAAGAATTTCAAATGTAAAACACACAGGACAAACCACAACTTCCATGCTGCCATTCATCATTTTTTTCACTGGTATTTAATAATAATTAATGCTTAAATCATAGGAATACAAGTTAAACTATGTATTATTATTACTGGATTATGAAGTCAGATTCACATTGGGGTCCTCATAATCCGGTTGGGGTTTATGTAACTATAATTAAGTATTGTCATTATTGCAAAATATAGGCTTTATTGGAAATTACTAGAGGTCGACCAATAGTGGATTTTGCCGATACCGATAGCTAGGTTGGACCACACTGGCCGATACAGATTAATTAACCGATAGTTTTTAAAATGGATACTGAACAAAAACTAAAATAATGCTTTATTAAAAAAACAGTACTGAACCATACTAGTAGTAGTAGTAGTAGTAATAATAATAATAATAAAAATGTTGAAATTAACACAATTAAGTAACAAGGAACAATATTTTCATTACACAGCTTTCATTAATCTTAATGTTACAAATGGACTCTTATTTTAAAGTGTTACCATTTCAATTCAACAGTCATGCTTAAAAATGCACATTTTTAAATATATACACAAAGGCCATAGCATTAAAATTATATACATATGGATATTGTTTGTATACTCTCACACTTTAACTTCTACTATTCTTGATCACTTGATGATTATCTAATCATAATAAAAGTGCAGCGCTGAGTCTAGGAGAACTCACCGGTATCACACACACTCCGGACGCGTCGCGTTCAATTCGAGCAGCGGTCTAAAACAGTTTATTTAAATCACCAAACGGACACAAGTTTACTTCAAGAATGAACGAACAATGAGGCATAGATGAGTTTGAAGTTCGGTGTTTAAAAAATGGAGCAAACGGAAAGAGAAAGCACAATCTATATTATAGCTCTATAAATGAAGCACTAACAACAATTCGGGACAAATATAATGTAATTTAATGGAAAACTATGAATGGCGCGGCAGGATTTTCTGTCGGCTGCATTTAAATCCAGGTCTGAAGTTTCCCGTGTCTTAACAAATAGCACGTGCTGTCAGTGATTTCAACCACTAGAGGCCACTCTCGCACTGTAATGACAGCAGACCCTTCTCAGCCGCTCCAGCAA
>NW_015642528.1:2343313-2344189 GCF_001515625.1 Sinocyclocheilus rhinocerous
GTTCCAGCAACGGACGCAACCCGGAAAACTATCGGCATGGATTTTTGCCGATAACGATAGTTCCAGCAAAAAACTATCGGTGCCGATTAATCGGCAAAACCGATACATCGGTCGACCTCTAGAAATTATTATAACCCCTTATTTACACTGCACACGTCTGCGGCGCGTTACGGCTCCGAAGAGGTTTTGTTATGTCCTCCAAGTGGTGCCAACTCACACCAGAAGCGGATCAGAAGCACAGCGGTAGGATTCGTGAGATCACGTGATTTGCCTGTCAGATGTTATTTGGTTGCTCATTGTCCTTGTAAAAAGGATTTGTGATGTCATAACCATGTGTTTTTGTTTGTATTTCATGAACCGCTCGTCCGTCGTCCATTTCTGGCCTCCTGCCCTGTACATTCACTCCCCCCACCTACAATCCCTGCCGGTACGAGACTCGAACCCGCAACCTTTGGGTTATGAGTCCGACTCTCTAACCATTAGGCCACGACTTTCCTGTCGTGGCTGTGCGGTTTGGACGCGGCGTCCGTCAAAAATATAGACTAGGCGCCTGTCTTTAGCGAAGCTGGGACGCTTTTGAAACGTGCCGCGGCGCGTCTGGTGTAAACACAAGCATTGACTAGAATGACCGCGATCAGTTCCGGTAGCCGCAGACGTGTGCATTGTAAGGGGTGAGGCGGTGGTCGCGTTGCGGTCTCGGACGTTGCCATAGTTACAATTGTCAACATCACCTTTGTATTTACTAAAAACTAAATAAAACATTACGGAAATTTGTGTTATTCTGCCATTAATTGTCGTCATTATTTACCCTTTTTTTTCGTTTGGCACAAGAGACGTTGTTTTTATTGATTTGCCTAAAGAGCATACCTGTGAGGT
>NW_015642528.1:2344273-2344405 GCF_001515625.1 Sinocyclocheilus rhinocerous
TTTTTCCAATAGGCAGTTCAGTTAAATGTTCACTGATTGGTTGAAACCGACGAAACCGACGCCTTTCCGCATGTCTCCCATTGAACTAGACACTCGCGACTGCCGCGTACCGTGTGAAAGGGGTGAAAGGGC
>NW_015642528.1:2347881-2363407 GCF_001515625.1 Sinocyclocheilus rhinocerous
AAAGTGATGTGACATGTGGCCAAGTATGGTGACCCATACTTGGAATTAGTGCTCTGCATTTATCCCATCCTAAGTGCACACACACAGCAGTGAACACACACACACACCGTGAACACACACCCGGAGCAGTGGGCAGCCATTTATGCTGCGGCGCCCGGGGAGCAGTTGGGGGTTCAGTGCCTTGCTCAAGGGCACCTCAGTCGTGGTATTGAAGGTGGGAGAGAGCGCTGTACATTCACTCCCCCCACCTACAATCCCTGCCGGTACGAGACTCGAACCCGCAACCTTTGGGTTATGAGTCCGACTCTCTAACCATTAGGCCACGACTTTCCTGTCGTGGCTGTGCGGTTTGGACGCGGCGTCCGTCAAAAATATAGACTAGGCGCCTGTCTTTAGCGAAGCTGGGACGCTTTTGAAACGTGCCGCGGCGCGTCTGGTGTAAACACAAGCATTGACTAGAATGACCGCGATCAGTTCCGGTAGCCGCAGACGTGTGCATTGTAAGGGGTGAGGCGGTGGTCGCGTTGCGGTCTCGGACGTTGCCATAGTTACAATTGTCAACATCACCTTTGTATTTACTAAAAACTAAATAAAACATTACGGAAATTTGTGTTATTCTGCCATTAATTGTCGTCATTATTTACCCTTTTTTTTCGTTTGGCACAAGAGACGTTGTTTTTATTGATTTGCCTAAAGAGCATACCTGTGATGTTACAATTTAATTAAATATAATTTTATTTATGTCTCTGTATGAGATTTTAGATGGGTCATACAGTTCTGGGAAATCTATTACACTTAAAACAATATTCTCTATTTTTCCAATAGGCAGTTCAGTTAAATGTTCACTGATTGGTTGAAACCGACGCGTTTTGCCGCTTTCCGCATGTCTCCCATTGAACTAGACACTCGCGACTGCCGCGTACCGTGTGAAAGGGCATTTAGAAGAGCCGGCTATTACGGCTCCCAAATGGCTCTTTATTTAGTATCACTCTAGAGTCTTCTATTTTAGCCCAATTTAGCAATTGTGAATGGTTTGTGTGTTGGTAAGCAATTTTTTATTCAGTGTTTTCATAAAAGTCTTATTTTTATGCTTTTTTCCGACACAGATACTATTATTTAACATTTTAATAAAACTTTAATAAAACACAGGTTGGCATTTAGAAATATCAGATGCCTCAGCTTGGGTGTGCTGATGCGATTTCTCCTCTCTGTGATTATTTGTCCTGTTTTGAGAAGACTCCCTCTGAGGGGACAGATGTTGCAACTCGCTATCTTCGGAGCGTGTGTCCCCCTTCCTTCTTTCATATAATGGTATGATCCTAGTCTGTCCTCCGCATGTGTATTTTTTTTTTGTAACGAAAAAATGCATAAAAATAAGGCTTTTATAAAAACACTAAATAAAAAATGGCTTACCAACACACAAACCATTCACAATTGCTAAATTGGTGTAAAATAGAAGGCTCCGGTTGAAGATTCGGCTCTCCCCGACGGGAGTCGGCTCTTCTCGTTCGCGAACGACACATCACTGCTTTCCGCATGTCTCCCATTGAGAATGAACTAGACACTCGCGACTGCCGCGTACCGTTAATAACTATAGGGCCTCTAGAAGATGTTTAGGACCTTAATGGTTTCATTTTCAGGCTATAACGTATAAAATCAGACAATTTCTGGTTCACAGTCTTTTTTATCTTATGTAGTCAACTCGAATTGGGTTGAAAATCCGATGAAAAGATCTGTGATCTAATGTAGCAAAAGATGATCTGCATCTCAATCATGCAACAGCTAAAGCTATCGTGCTAACGCTAGCATCTATTCGCGCCAAACTGAGGAAGAAACGTTAAATAAAATATTTTACTTTACAGACATTGCAACCCAGTAGCATTGGCTAAGAAAAGAATCTCACATTGTAAAACAAATCATAGCAATTAATTACAATTCAATATTCTCGGTTCACTCGAGGACGACTTTCAGTATAAAGAGAGACTATCGGTTAACGGAGTGAATACATTTTCTGCATTATGACCATTATATATCCATCATATGACCGTATTTATAATCGACGGGTGAAATGCGAAGAAAAGGATTTGAAGTCTCTCATAAAGTGTAATCTTTAAATCTTACCTCCAAAGCGCAACTATACCGAAGACGTGGGCAAGCTCGCTGATAATGGATGATGACGGTATCAATGCCTCGTTTGAGGGTTGGGGGAGGGTCACATAAGCGCTCAACAGTCTGAGAGTTAGCGCCTCCTACCGTTTGACCCCAGTTAGTGACAGAAAGTCTGATTCATTTCTGCGAACCGGTTCTTTCGAGCCGGCTCAAATGATTCATATCTATTACGTAATCGCGTGATTACGTCAACGCGTGGTACCTTACGGTAAAACTTTGTAGTGTGTTGCAAAATGTGTAATATAATCAAGTCGTAAATATATTTTATATTTTCTGCACATATTATTTATAACATTTCTGCTATTTGGCGCAACTTACCTTTCGCCCCTATTACTCAAAAACCGGTCGGACCGATTCAGTGTGATCTGTGATCCGATTGGAAAAAACGATTCGTTCGCGAATCGGAAATAACTACCCCAGAAGTGCACATGACAAAGGTTGCATCCGGTGTCATTTTTTCTTTCCTTCCTCTGATTGTACTGCTAAGTTTACAACAAAATGCCCAATTATTTGAACTAGACATAACCAAATTTACACAGCCCAACTATTTACAAAAGAAGAGTTCATTTGCAAAAACAGATAACACCGTTTTTTAAAATGTTCAAAAATCATGTTTTTTAATGTATTTTTTTTTTATCCTGAATTCAAATTAATATCAATCAAACTGCAGTTGGGTTGTTTTGATTACATAACTAAAAAAATACAGCTAACACAAAACACAATAAAAACATAACACAATTAAAAAAAAACATGATTTAAGAAAATTAATAAATAATAAAAAAAAAAGGAGTCATCTGTTTTTGCAAATAAACTCCTCAAATATGGATTAAATCTGGTGCTGGCTTAAGATACATTCTCTTTTCCAAACCTGAAGATTCTAGAAACCTTCCCCCCCCCCAACAAATAAAAACTGCAAACGTTGACATTTCAGTATCATAAATAAACAGTTTATCACTTTCTGATTAATAATAAATGTTACATATTGTTTAACAGATCAGTAATGTACATTTAAATTGAAACATGTTAAGATATTAATTCAATTCATATGAAATCTATTTGAATGTACATTAATGACTTGTTAGTCCTAATGGCAAATGTGATTTTTAAATGCAATTAATGAACATTAGGAAAGTGTTACCCTAAAACAAACAAACAAAAATTGCCAGCTAATTTGCGAAGTTTGCAAGTGCTCTCAATTGGAAATATTTTAGAAAGTAGTTTTATTTGTATTGCATGCTCTTTAAATCAATTAAAGAACAACAGCATATTTCAAATGTTGCTTGAAGGTGAAACAAAAGGAAAATTAAACAATGCACTAAAATAAAAAGAACACTGTTCATGAACAACTGAACACAAATCACCCAAGGTCTGGTTTATTCATATAATAATATTAATAATTATCTTCTCCAGAGAAAGGCAACGAAACACAGACTCATTCCAGTGCAGCAGATTGGATCCAACCAGCAATTCTTAATAACACTACAATCCACCAATAATTACTTAATTGGCCCTTAATTAGTTTCAGATATATAACCCCTGCAGTAGAGGAAAAAACAAAAACAACAAAAAACTAATTGTCTGGGCATAGAGTGCTAAGAGGTGATTCACCTCCAGTGCACAGAGGGTTCAAGTCAAAACTTCCATTTCAGCTCAATAAGACACTGTACTGTGATGTAGAAACGGGGCAGAGGTTACAGATGAGCTACCATATCATTGGCTAGATCAGAACCCATCAGAGCATGATGAGTGGATATGAAAACTCAAATGATGGCTCTACTGAATGTGCCTAGCCATTTGGGTCTCGATTTCGTGTTGTACATTCAGAGCCTCAAACTGCCAATCTCTCCATCTCTGCTCATCACAGCTAACCTGGAATTGGAAGTAACATCAAGTAATGTGGTGGTTTGCCATTGTTTGTATTTGGGGATCAACAAGGAATAAGGACCAGGGTATGAGGGAGGGGGGGGGTAGAGTTAGATACAGCTTTCCATGACAGTAGCTGGTTTGCGTATGTAGAAAAAAAAATTACTGGCAAACAATTCCAGTTTATTAACACCAACCTCTTCTTGCTGTTTTCTGAACTGAGGACAATTGTGAGGTCCAAGAAAAGCCACATTTGAACAAAATCGCCACATATAAAGATGACAACACAAAGTATTCGAGGGGGGGTGAGTAAGGAACAGAAAACCCAAACCAAGACAGAACACCTCCCCCAAAAAATAAACCCCCTGAAAAATGTCTATATGCACAAATGTCCCCCATAAACCTGCCTTTACAGCCTCAAGACTCTTCATTGCTGTCGTAGAGCTAAAAACTCCAATGATTTTCCTTACATTGCCTCCTCATTCCCAACACATGGGCTCCAGCCATTCCCCAAGATCTTTTCCACAGAAACAATAGTCTTCCTCACAGTTTTAGCTCGTTGGCGATCTTCGAGGCGATGTTCTTGAAGGCGATGGAGGTTCCGGAGATCCTCTTGAAGCGCACCCCGTTGAGCGAGAGGCGAGGTAGCTTGCACACCTCCATCTCCCACTGGACGAAGTCGTCATGCGCGAGGCTGCCCGAAATGCAGAGGAGCATGAACCGCTCGCGCAGCTCGTACTCGCAGCTGTTGGAGTCCAGAACTTTCCGGATCTCCTTCATCATTTCATTGGGCTCCATGGAGGAGGTGGTCTTCATGCTCCAGGTGAAGCGGAGGGAGCGTGGCTTGGTGTCCTTGGAGGCCTGGGTGGACGAGGGTGTGCTGGACACTGGAGAAGAGGAAGAAAAGTAGTCCTTGTTTTCGTCGCCAGGCAGTCCTTGGGTACCCTTCTCCATCTTGTCTGCAGTGCTCAACATGGGTCTTCGGTGAAAACGATGAGAGGAGAAGCACATACAGGAAAATGAAGGTGAACATGAGGAAGACAAGGAAATGATAACAGATAGAAGAAGCTTAGTTCTAGTCCTGCTTTAACACGTTTAAAACTTTCAGTCAACATGATTATGATCATCAACACAAAACACCAACATGGTGCTATGGTGGAAGACTACAATGCAGTCAAAACATCAGCATCCACTAATTGGACATCTGTAAGGGGCTTTGGGGGTAAAAACAAAAACAACAAAAAAGTACATAAAAATAAAACATTTAGAAAGTTTAGAATTTTTAAATTAATTTATTACGGACCCATTTTCAGATACTAAGAAATTCTTGCATGTAAATGAAAGAAATACACTACTGTTGAAAAGTTTGGGGTCAGTAAAATTTGAAGGAATTAATACTTTTATTCACCAAGGAGGCATTGAATTGTTTAAAGGTGACAGTCAAGATATTTCTAATGTTAGAAAAACATTTCTACTTCAAATAAATGCTGTTCCTTCAAACTTTTTAGTCACCAAAGAATTCTGGAAAAAAAGTATCAGTTTCCACAAAAATATTAACTGTTTTAACATTGATAAGAAATGTTTCTTGAGCGCCAAATCATTACACTAGAATACTTTCTGAAGGATCATGTGACACTAAAGACTGGAGTAACAGCTGCTGAAAATTCAGTTTTGCCATCATAGAGAATACTTCATTTTAAAATATATTTTAATTATAAATTTGTAATATTTCACAATATTACTGTTTTACTGTATTTCTCATCAAATAAATGCAGCCTTGGTGAGCATAAAAGACATTTCAAAAACATTTTAAACATCTTACCAACCCCAAACTTTTGAACTGTAGTGTACATTTGATTTTGTCTCGTATTGCAAGTCACCCAATGATTTAAAAGAAAAATGCCCAATTTAAGCTTCAAGTGACTCCACACTCAAACGGAATAATGAATAATTCTATTTAAAAAAATGTCTTGGTAAGTAATGATTCAGTGATTGGAGTAGTACGCTTCTGTAGATAAATGATTTTTATTAGTCAGTCGTTGTCCTCACCTGCTGGCCTCATCTCGACCCTCTCCCTCATACGGACTCCTCAAAGAAAACCAACAAGTTTAGTCCCTCAATTCAAGTTATCTTATTGCTGCTAGCTAAGTATTAGTCCTGTTCACGTAGATTTTGGTATCAATACCTAATTATGCTAAAAAAAATTGAAGCAAAATACATAAAGCGTCTGTTTACAGTCCCTTCACCAACTTCTTGACCATTTAATTTTAAACTCTGAACCTTGGGATCAACACACACTCACATAAGCCACTCTGTATTTAGCCTAAGAACAAATGAGCAGACATGTGGCAGTCTGTGTTAAAGTGCACATTTTTACAAGATGCAGTCAGGTAATGCAAGAGTATATAACATTTTAAATGACCCCAAAAGGAATGAAAGCGAATTTCAAATCTTAATTGAAACCTAAGCACAAAATTCAGTATAATGCCTAGAGCAAAACTACCAGAGGTCCTTCTAAACTTAAATTCCCAATCTTGTCTGTCAGATATGAAATGTATAAAACATGTATATCTGGTTCATTTTCTCATGTGTGCATTGTACAGCTGAACAAGTGACTTCAGTGAGATGTGTGTTGAATGATGCAGTCGGACGGGGAGACCAGCCACCTCCAAAAGAGCGCAGCACGAGAACGAAGCCTGTTTTAGTGCAGCCATATAAAAATAAGCAGTAGACCATAAGAGGAGAGAAGCAGGCGTCACCCTTTACAACCCTCACCATGAAAACACGACTGACATCCTCTATTGACCCTGTCTGGCTGTGCGCTTCTGTGCGACAGAATTTTCATTTTGGGCTGAGCTATCCCTTTAATCTTTATTTTCCCCCGCATATAAGCATTGATCAATGCACATACATGGAGCACATCAAATATGGCAAACATGCTTGCTTTGGTGAAATGGACTTTGAATAAAGGGACTGAAATTTTTCCAGCTGCATTAAAAATACATTCATGTTTCAAAGATGAACAAAAAACTTATTGGTTTGGAACGACATGAGGGTGAGTAAATCATGACCATTTTCATTTTTGGGTCAACTAATGCTAAAAATACTTATAGTAACGGTTCTCAAAATGATTTGCATTTTGTAGTGAGTCAGTTAAGAACAGCTCAGCCAATACAGCGAGTCGATTCCAATTCATCATGTTTTTTTTTTTTGACAGATTAATTGTAATGAGCCAATTTATGCGTCATCTGTTCAGAAATCAGACTACAATTGTCACGCTGTTTGTTGTGAACACTTCAACAGAAAGAGGTGTTGCGTATCTATTTATAGCAGCGCCTAGTCTTTGTCTTTCATCACGTTTAATTTGACTGCAAGCTCACAGTTAAGCTAAAGCATTTTTTTTTTTTTACTTTGCCACTGTAGATTTAGCTGTACGTTTTAGTATTTTGGTAGATGTACAATAACCTTTTAATGGATCATTAAAAAGTTTATGAAATGTTTTATCAAGGGTTTATCAGTCCTTGTGCCATGGTGTAATTACAAACAATCTACAAAGACCTGTCAAACTTGTATTACACCATAATTTAACTGCATTGTAGGAGTGTAGTCATGTTGCATGATGACAGCACAGACGAGGGTGCAGGGAAACCATTTCACAAGATCTGCAGCACAACGTACATGACCGGACTCCATGAGTTCATCTGAGAGAGGAGCGGAATGTGATGCAATTGAAAGAGGGATGTTATTCACCGAGGAAGGAGGAGGAGGGGGAAGAGAGGGCTGGCAGAGGAGTGAGTCAGGCAATGGACGCAGAGCATTAGTAAAGAATGATACCATGAAAAGATATGCATATGGAACAAAAATAAATGTTGGTTCAAGACACAAGACATCACAGAAGGAATATAGAGCAAAGGAAAAAGACATTGTCTTGGAAACACGCTAGGGTAGCGTTATTGCCTACCTTCTGGGAAATCTGAATGAGAGATTTCTACAGAAAAAAAAAAAATTTGAGAAAAAAAAGGAAACAATGTGTTTTTCATGTGCATGAACCATTGGAAAATCTCTCAAAAAAGATAAAACACATCCTGTTTGGCTGATAGGCGAAGAAGTTAAAAAGGGATCTTTATGAAACCTATGAAAGGTTTTTCTGACCATTAGTGTTAGCTGGGGGCGCTAATAAGGGCACAAGGGTTTGTAGTCAGATTAAAGAATATGAATTATACTTTATGAAGTTACACAGGGCTGTTTAAGATTGCTGAAGAAACTGTGAATTGTAAATGCACTGCATGAATGATGGATGTTAGATTAGGGTCCGGTTTGCAGGGCTCCCACCCCTTTTCACAAATTTTCAGGATTTATAAAACACAAAATATTTTATACCAATGTTCAGTTTACTAAACCAGAAAAGCCAAATTAAGATATCATTAATAATTTCCATGACTTTCCCAAGCATGGAAAGCACTCCATGATATTTCTAGGTATTCCCCAACCGTGGAAACCCTGAATTTCATGTTAGTTATCCTTCAGTTAACATCTCTCACACTTAAAACCAACTTTGCTCCAGCAGCCCTTTGTTTGAGAGTTCATGATCTTAGAGATAAAAAAAACAGTGCCAGTCCAAACCATCTCATCCTGAAAGAGGGGAGCACTAGTGAGTCATGAGAATGCGTGCATGTGTATTCCTAACAGTTCACGCAGGTAACAGTGTCACCATGTGGATGGATCATAAACTCACCTGCGTACAAATTTGGAAGTAAACTTGCTGAAGATGCCCGTCCCGGGACGGCGCACCTGGCTGTTGCCATGGGAAAGCGAGGGGGAGGCAGAGGGGTCATTGTACGCTGAGGCTTGCTGGTCTCGTGTGGCTCTCTGCTGGCCGGCGTGGAAAGTGCTTCTGCTCGTCACCCCTCTGGAGAAGTTGATACGGTCAGCCATTGAGGAAATGTTTATGTTCTGAGCTGAGGGGGACACCACTGGTGCTTTCTGGTTGGCCGTGCTGTTTTTTGTTCATATGCAAAGGTGAAAAGAGAATCAGTTAATACTCAACTCCAGACATGTGACAAGCCACAGACTTAAATCACATGAATGAGGACCACATTTTTATATATATGCGAGTATAACGATGCAATAGGTTAATAAGTTAACGTAAGTGTTAAATGTGAAGTGTGTAATTTCTGTAGTTACCCAACGGAACAGGAAAAATGACTTTTCATAAATAATCTCCATCCTGAACTCACACCATTACAAAATATACTGGCATCATATTGTTTACTGGCCAATATTTGAGTTTTTTTTTTAATAGTCAGCAAATGGTCATCTTTAAAAACTCAAATTTTACACGTAATACTGTCAAATGTGATATTTCAAAATGAATCCATTTTACATGTTGTATATTATAATGCTGTGAAGCCTAAATACACTTGTAGCATGTATTTTTTAATTATTATTTAGACAACACCAAAGAATCCTGAAAAAAACGTTTCCACAAAAATATAAGCAGCAACTATGACAATAACATTTTTTTCTTGAGCAGCAACTCAGCATATTAGAATGATTTCTGAAGGAATGTGTAACACTGAAGACTGGAGTAATGATGCTGAAAATTCAGCTTTGCAATCATAGAAATATATATTAAAATTATTTTAAATTTTATTATTTCAATGTAACTGTTTTTACTGCATTTTTGAACAGCAGTGTAAAAATTTTATTACCAGTATTTTATATCAGTATTCATATTTTATATCAATACCCTAAATGCAATGTATGCATAGTGCCACAGTGTTTAAAGGACAAATGGACAAAATTTAAGGACAAATGCTTAACTTATAGTCTATCTACATTAAACTGAAGTATTTTAACATAGACTACACACATCACCCTTAAGTTATCATGCAGCTATTACCAACAAATAACAAGACTCAAACAATGTCAGAAACCAAACCAAAACCAAAAAACTGAGGGAGACAAAACCATTGTAAGCATGCATACAACTGTCTGTGACACAAGCTTTTAACGTTCCAGGATGGCACAAACGTCTTTATTAAAGGTTACGTAAGCAGTGAGACAGGTTTTAGAGGATATTAATGTACTGTGTCTGGTTTGTCTGCAGAAAAGAAGGGGTGGAGAAGGATGGGGCAGCAGAGCAACACAACACATGCATAAGGGAGGGAGGACAATGAGTTAAAGCTTGCAGAGAAAGAAAGAAATAGATTATCAGGTACGTGACGTGAACAACGTGTGTTTATGCGGAGGAGAAAGTGGGGCGGCGAGTAAGACGGACGGCAGTGTTATTGTGACGGACAACGAGTGAGAGAAAAGTAAGCAAGGTTAAAAAAAATCGAGGGCCTGGGAAGTATTTGGTACTTTGTCTGCGGATCTCACGCATTCTAAACCTCAAAACAACATTTCAAAGTTTCTGCCTAACAAAAAAAAAACAAAAAACAATCAATACAACTCGGCTCGTCCCTGGCTCTTGAAGTCGAATCCCCATCCGAATAGTTTTGGTTCTGGCTGCCACTTGCCTGGGGCGATGTGCATGGAGGTCTGGGGGACTGGGGTGGGCGGAGGTGGACAAAGACTTGTGGTGGCGGGTGCGGGATGAGGCAGCGAGGACCGCGGCCGCTGAGGCGGTGGAGGCACGGGACCCTGGAGTGTTCAAGCTGGGGGAAAAGACGAATAACAACAGCCCCCATGTGCGGACACCCCCCACGTACAGAGTGGAGGGAGTTATGGGTGAGGTTGTAAAGCAGACAGGTTAGATTCAGCAAAGATGGAGGGATGGTTGAGAAAGTGATGGAATAAGACAAAAGCACAGACCAGGAGATAAAAATACAACTCTGCGTTGCGATAAAGCAGGTTAGGATGCTATTTCTGACTTAAGTCTATTTTTAGATCTATATATATACATCAAAGCTTGTCAACGTCGGATCAAACTTGCATTATCGCTGGAAAGCTCGCTCTGTCTCTGTGCATTGAGTGAGAATCTAAAACGAGATGCTGTGCTGATCAAACGCGTCTGACAGCATAAGCCTCATGGGCATGATGTGCATTTAAAAGCTACTCAAATCAATTATTAAATAGGTAAAGTTAATCAAATTCATCATAATACATGCAGAATAAAAGCGGACGAAAGACATCTGATGCATCTGTGAGGGTGATTTGGTGGCAGGTGTTCCGTCAATGCCATAATGTCCGTATTTTTATTTGCTGCTCTGCAACCTGACCTTGCGCACACATATAAAACTCTTTCCGCGTCAGCATTCTGACTGTGCTGTGGCATGTCACCTCAAGCAAACTTAAACATCCATATCACGCGGCTGCTGTTTTTCGGTTTCCTGCATCTCGTCTCTGTGAAACCTGATTATCTGGGTCGGGCAAAATCACTACTTCCAGATTAAGGGATGAGACTGACTACATACCAATCAAGGGTAATACGTCAGTGTGTCTCAGTATATCTGCAGTAAATTTTCAGCAGTCGATGTTGGGGTTTTCCATTTCCATGAATTAGTATATTTAAATACTAATTACTAATTTAAATAAAAGTGTCCAATAAGGCATTTCATTTTGGATTGCGGGCAGGTTTTACTACAACTAGAAAATGTAACATTTTAGAGCAGGGCATAACTAGAAAAATATAAAATCGGATATTTATATAGACATATATCATTACTATGGCACAGATCAGACTTCTTATTTAGTATCAATTTGGTACTAAAGTACATCTCTAATGTGCAGTGCTCTGACTGCAGGAATTCACCACAGTTTATATTTATTGGAACCTTTATGGGAACCATTAGAGAGATTTTCCGGGCAATTTATAACTTGGGCTATATCGACTGCATCTGTGGCATTCTGTCGATTATCACAGACAATTATTCCCACTTGTCTCTGAGGCCATGTCCACACGTACACGGGTATTTTTATAAACTGAGTTTTTCCTTCTTCCGTTTTAAAAAAAATCTCCGTCCACATGAAAACGCAAACGCATGCTATGAAGCACTGTCAAGAGCATGCCAAACCAACAGGTGGCGATATAATCTCAACCGTAAAGCCATGTTGGCCAATCAGAAACCTGAAAAAGTTTCCAGTAGGCGGAGATAACAGCGCAGGCTCCGACGTCACAAGCCAAAAACTCCGGTTTCGCTGTCTACACCAGCGGTTCCCAAACTGGGGTGCACAGACCGACCAGCAGGGGTGCGCGAGAGAATGCTTTTGATGATCTGGCGATATAATCTCAACCGTAAAGCCATGTTGGCCAATCAGAAGCCTGAAAAAGTCTCCAGTAGGCAGAGATAACAGCGCAGGCGCCGATGTCACAAGCCAAAAACTCCAGTTTCGCTGTCTACACGATAACACTGCAACCGGAGTTTTTGAAAATCTTCACCCTGGGAGGCGTTTTCAAAAATGTTCGGTTTCAGTGAACTGGTGCTGCGTTTGCGTGTGGATGAACGGCCTGCGGGTTTTAAAAATAATCGCGTTCGTGTGGACAGGGCCTGAGTTTGTAAAAATGAACTAATGCAGTTACAATAGTTGGCATGCTGCCCAGAGGGTTTAAGAGGACTTGTGCAGCTCGTATTTCTGTTAAAAGCACTTACATTGTCTGCTTAAACTGTGCAGCTACCGGAATCACGTTTATGGCGTAGGACTACTTTTCTAGGCGGATGAAAACCTAGTTACAGTGTTTGCACAACTTGCGTTTACTAAAAGAAAGTAACCAGATTTACTGTTTAGCTGTTCATATTCTGAACTGAAAGATAAAAGGATACAACTTTAGACAGGCAGCAGGGTCCGTAAGAGATTCTACACACAACTAATTTACAATAACAAACATAATACCGGTAAAAAGTATGATTTAAAAAAAAAAAAATGTCAATAGTGCGGTGTTGCGATATTACGGTTATCGCGACAGCCCTAGCAAGGATTCATCAAACTGATCAAAAGTGACAGTAAAGACATTTATAAAGAAATTTCTAAAAAATTCTGTTTTCAAAACTTGCGTGACACTGAAGAGTAGAGTAATGACTGCTAAAAATTCAGCTCTGTTATCACAGGAATAAATTACATTTAAAACATATTAAACAAAAAAAACATTATTATAAATTGCAATAATTTTTCACAATATATGTTTTAATGTATTTGTGATCAAAAATGGGAGAATGTAAGACTTTTTAAAAACATGAAACTGTACTGACCTCAAATTGAAATGTCTGTTACAGTTATACTTTTCAAACTGAGATAATTTAAACATTGATTCATTGTGCTGCAATTGTAAGCATATAGCCATAAATGAGTTTCTCTGAATGAGTCAAAATTATTGCCTGTTCTGATCAATAGCATGCCACAGCAAGACATGAAGTTGGAAATAACCCAGAATATTATTTTATTGTATTGAAAGGATCCCAATCTGCTGAGCACTTGAATCATTACTCTTTGTTTTAATCCTTGGACTAATTCTAAGTTCCTGAAGGCATTGCAAATCTAGCTGAACAGATTTCAGCTCCGCGCTGCGCATGAATGTGTGCTTGAGTGTGTGTGATTGTTAATGTGAGAATGTATGTGTGTGCATAACAGGATTATGTTTCCCATGTTGGCAGAGCAGCAGCCTGAAACAATGAGTCGAGAGCAGAGAAGCTTTCCAAACGGTGTAAATATACACATACACTACTTTTAACACCAATACACTTTGCAGAAATTAGTTTGATGGGTGCTTCCACGTGATTCGTAGCATGAAACGAAGACTCTGTACATTAAGAGGAATGTGGCAGTACCTGTCCTTGCCGTTCTGTACTCCCAGAGTGGCTCTCTCAGTGATTGGAGAGTTCCTGCTGCGGTTGGTGCCTGAGGACAGGATGCTGTTCTATACGGCACATGAAGAGCACACAGAGAGGTCAGTGACATGAGATCACAACCGTGTTGTGTATCAGTCATCAGTTTCTCAGGGGGCTTTGTACTCACAGTGGAAGGGGTAGGAGTTTTTTTATGGTCTCCGGAGATCAGCGGGCTGGGAGGGACTTTACTGGAGCTGCCTGAACCAACTTGCTTACTGTCGCCCTGAGGACGCTTGGTGGAAACGGAGGAGCCTGCGGTGTAGAGGGAAAACATGTGAGCTTTACAAACCAAACGAGTCGGCGCTTATGGTGGCTATTGACCAGCAGAATGATGCTGTACTTTGGTCTGTGGATCTGCGGGACTTCGGATTGGAGGTATTGCGTTGTCCCTTGTGAGAAGGTGATTGGGCATTGTTTGTGAGGTCAATGCCTGGGCAGGGCTTTATTGATAGTTCATCCAGCTAGGAAAGAGAAAAAAGGGTTCAAATTTGCATTACACTACTATGTTTAAAACAACTGCCATAAAAAAACAGGAACTGTACAGTTAGGTACATTGTTTCATGTCATTTTTAATGAAGTCTCTAAAAATATAATCATATATGAGTATATGAATGGTAAGGTGCCTATTTAAAGACTAATTAAGGAAATTCTCTGCATAATTGGCTGAATATAGCAGTTATAGTAAGCATAACAGGAAACAGAACAAAACAACAAACAAAAAATAGAACAAAACAACTAAAAAAAACAACAAAAGCAAACAAAAAACAGAAACAACAAACAAAAACAGAATAGAATAAAACAAAAAAGAACAAAACAACAATAAATGAGAAAAAAACAACAACAAACAAAAAACAGAACAGAACAGAATAAAACA
The DNA here is from genome assembly GCF_001515625.1 of Sinocyclocheilus rhinocerous. Taxonomy (NCBI): domain Eukaryota; kingdom Metazoa; phylum Chordata; class Actinopteri; order Cypriniformes; family Cyprinidae; genus Sinocyclocheilus; species Sinocyclocheilus rhinocerous. Next base: position 2,362,615 of record NW_015642528.1, read on the forward strand.
AATTTAAGATAAAAAAAACAGAACAAAACACATTAAAAAAAAACAATGGACAAAAAACCTAAAACAAAAAAACCAAAAGCTATTATAGTTCTACCTGCAAAACTAACAGGTATTCACACGATCTTTAGAGTAGGGGTTGAACGACTTCTGATTTTTTAAAAGTTTACTTTTATGTGATGAAAGTCGAGTCGAAGTCGACTAGTCGCTGATGACGTCATTAATGAACAAATAAGTCTGGAGCTGTGACAAACACCTTGTGCACAGCTATGGCATATGACACAGCGCTGCCCACATGGCTATTGCTCCTATAACAGCTCATTTTAATCAGTTCTTTTGTCTTTGGGTCGTTATATTTCTCACAGATTTCTGCTCGGTCTAAACCAGATACAGATAAAGTAGCACAGTAAAGATTGCATTCATATAAATTCATTAGTGAGAGTGATTGCGTGTGTGAATTAATTCTACCTGGCAGCGTCTCTCTATTAGTAGTGAAGCTGTGGGATTTAGTTATTAAGAAATATATGCTTGAACGTTTTCAGTTTCTAAGCCGTTTTATTGAGAAAATACAGAACAGTGTTGACAATACATTTCCGCGCTGAATGATTCTGTGCATGCGTGACATGTGCGTGATGTACGCGCTCCTTTCTGTAGCCTATGTGTGTGCGTTACAGTGCAGCAGCGCATTAGATTAGAACGGCGATTAATTTAACCTGTACAATAAGCGGTTTAAAACGTGCATTCTCCCGTTCAATTTCGAGCATCCAGTAATATAATCACACCTGTCTTGTGGAGC
>NW_015642528.1:2363774-2373058 GCF_001515625.1 Sinocyclocheilus rhinocerous
GTCTTGTGGAGCGCTTTCGGAGTATGCATTTATTTGTCATTTTAACTGTTTGGAAATGGAGCGTAAATTTGGAAGTCCTTCAAAGATTTATTTTCCTGTTGCGCCCTCTATAGGACCAGCGACTAGTCAGCAGCAAGCTTAAAGTGTCATGGCAGAGCATTGAAGTCGACTAGTCGGTGCAACCCCTACTTTAGAGTAACATACCTCTGAGTTCCTATAGTCCAGTAATAAGTAAGTTGCCATGACATCATTGTATTTTTGGTTGATCAGGGAGTCTTGTATCTCATCTAGAGAGTACCCCATCCGTAGCATAATATCTGAGAAGACAGACCAAAGATTTAAATAAGAAAAAAATATTATTATAAGAGCTATAATGCATCAAACCTTTAATAGTTTATATTTTCATTACACAACACTAACCTCAAGTATAAGCAACACAACTAAATATATCCATTTTGAAAGTAACAACTATCAAAATAAAAGAAAACAATAATCATGCACAAACCACACACCATAGAGAGAAAATAAATCAGGACAAACGTTAATTGTTGTTTTAACTCACAAATTAAGAGGCTCAAATGAGCTGATGTATGTCATTTAGATTCAGTCCCATCACCAAGATTTGTTACCCAACCATAATCCATATCGGTCTCAAACCCCACCCGCCACCATCACCAAAGCCCCGGGCCACGTCTGCCCCACCTCTCTTCCAACCCCCTGCACTGCTGGGGTGCTGACCTGTCCTCTTAGGGTCCTTGTAGTCAGGTTGGGGTTCGATGTAGGGCTTCAACTCGTCGTCCTCATGGCCCGCATTCATCCACCGGTCCTTCATGATCTGCTGCTGAGCGTAAGGAAGGAAAGAGTACAAGGTGAAGAGATCATATGGGGTGGGGCCCACTGGTATAAAGTAGCATGATGCAAAAAAAAGAGTTGGCCTTTATGAAGAGGATACACTGACAGTCAACTGGGGGCAGCACTTCAAAAGCACATCACACAGTGCTGAAAAGCTGAATCAGTCCAACAAAACATATCAATCCGCAAACAGTTGTTTGTGCAGAGTCTAAGCCTCAGACTGTACGCCCACAGACCTGATGCATACTGCACACAAAAATAGAAAAAGCTGGCTAAAATCACCAGATCTGATCGCCTGGGTTTTATGTAATTTCCAGGAATAAAGGTTTATATCAGTCTATAATTTTTACCAGGTAGCTGCACAGGCAGAACTGATCACTGGATTTATTTAGCTTGAGAGGTTCATGGCATTGAATCTTACATACAGGCAATTTATAAGGAGTTTATATCAAATTTTCAAACAATAGAAATTAAAATAGTTTATTTACCATTCTGGTTTGTTGAACAGTTATATGATCGAATGGTCCATTGGACCAGGGTCGTAACAATATTAAGATCGAAAGGAAAAGGGTAAAACAATAAAATCTTTACATAATCCGTATTAATAAAAACCAACCTTTGAGACATAAAGTGCCTAAAATTGAAGAAACACTAATATCGTCTTGGCCAGGATAAGGTGCAATGTAGACCAGACTTTACACAATAGTTTAAAGGGTTAGTTCACCCAAAAATTTAAATTGTCATTAATTACTCAGCCTCATGTCGTTCCAAACCCGCAAGACCTTTGTTTCTTCTCTTCCATTCACTAAAGTACCACGACGCATGCGTGTGGTGCTGCTGACGCAGGAGCCGGCGTTATGACATAGATCCCGGATCCGCTGCGCCTTGTTTACAAGCAGAGAAATGCACACACTTGTGTTGTGGTACTGTTGTGAATGCGCGTCGACTGACACGGAAGAGAATAAATTGCTGAATAAAGTCATTATTTTTGTTTTCTTTGCGCTCAAAGTATTCTCGTAGCTTCATAAAATTACAGTTGAACCACTGATGTCACATGGATTATTTTAATGATGTCCTTACTACCTTTCTGGGCATTGAACATGTCAGTTGCATTGCTGACTATGGAGGGTCAGAAAGCTCTCGGATTTCATAAAAAATATCTTCATTTGTCAAAGATGAACAAAGGCCTTATGGGTTTGGAACGACATGAGGGTGAGTAATTCATGACAGAATTTTTGGGTGGACCCTTTAAAAGTCAAGACAGAAAATTGTGTAAGTATTTCTGAATGTACAAACATCAAGGCTCCCTCTCTTGGTTGGGTTGAGTATGAGGAATTTCTTCAGTAAGTTCTCACAGTCGGTCGACATGTAGAAGGGAATCCTGTACTTGCCCCTTAAAACCCGTTCTCGCAACTCCTAAGAACACAAAAACACAAGCATTCAGCATTTAAGTCAAAGCTGTTGACACTGACACCTCTTTCTATGCTCACCTTTAGGTTCTGTCCATCGAACGGCAAAGAACCGCTGACCAGTGTGTATAATATGACCCCAAGACTCCAGACATCCACCTCCGGCCCGTCGTACTTCTTCCCTTGAAAGAGCTCGGGGGCAGCATAAGGAGGGCTGCCACAAAAAGTATCTAGCTTGTTGCCCAGTGTGAACTCGTTACTGAAGCCGAAATCGGCAATTTTAATATTCATGTCTGCATCCAGGAGCAGGTTCTCTGCCTGCAAGCAAGGGAGGATTTTTGGTGATTACGTATTTAGGGATGAAACCAAATCTGCATCAGTATAGAAGACCAGTCACAAAGGCAGAGGTAAAGATATATAAAATACAGTGCGAAAATATATTGTGTACCTTGAGGTCTCTGTGGACAATGCACTTCTGGTGACAGTACTGCACCGCTGACACAATCTGCAAACACACATAAAAAGCTGGTATTAGCTTACAAACAAACTGCATCTCAACACTAGCTTACACACAAACAGAATTCTAAAATTATTTCTTACAGTAATTTTAGCAACCCATTTACATCTCGTATTGGCATTAAATTGGCACTGACTCCTTGAATAAGCACCTTAAAAAGAGGTTTATACTATCAGACTATATTATTAAACACAGTCTTTTACTTGTGATCGGATCAACCATACCATCATAAATTTTAAAAGTAGAAAAGAAAGCACATGCAATAGAGAAACCCAAACACCACTGATGTGTTTACAGCCCCTATGGTGCTTTGTATTCATGCAACAGCAATATCAAATATGCAAGTGAGTGAATAACAGCCAATTGCGCAGCATCTCACCTGTCTGAATTTGGCTCGAGCCTCTTTCTCTTTCATTCTGCCGTGGGCTACGAGGTAATCAAACACCTCACCTGCAAACCAAGAAGGGGAACAACGGTCACGGTTAGAAAAGAAACAGTTCCACAAACTGAGAGGGTAAGCTAGAAGTCTGGCTTTGGTACGAACACAGCCTCTAGTACTTTACTATAAAGCAATAATTTGTATAACAAATAAACAGCCGCAGGTGACTGAAAAGAAACTAGAGCTGCCAATAAATTCAATATTGATAATTCATGATGTGTACACGTTGAGTTCTGCAAGGTATTTGCATGGCATACAAAGTAGAATATGTGTGTCGCTGTTTCCTTTGGAATGCGGCCTATGCAGTGGGATGTTTTTGCAGCTGTCGCCGGATGGTCATCTTAATGTTTGTTAAAAAAAGAATAAAAAATATTTCTACTTAAATTTAGCCATACAAAAATGAATATTCTGTCATCATTTACTCACTGGTAACAAAAAATAATATATTCTGAAGAATGTTGGTAACCAAAAGGTTTTGGTCTCCATTAACTTTCCATAATATGGACAAAAAATACAATGGGAGTCAATGGGAGCTGACCAAATCTTCTTCAAAATATCTTCTGTGTTCTGCAGAAAAAAAATGTATTACAGGTTTGGATCAACCTGAGGTTGAGTAAATTATAGAATTTTCATTTTTGGATGAACTATCCCTTTAAGTTTTATTAAACATCTCAGTTGGATTTGATTTAGATCAATTACTAAATGCTTTTAAAGAACCTCTTGCATAGATGGATTAACTACAGTGCCTGAACAACTGAACCGTGCTGAACAGCAGTGTATTTTCATCCGTGTCAGGGTCGGAAATTTGAAAAATGATGATACAGTAAGATGGTAAATTTGGGTATTTAATAGAGACAGTGATCAGAACTATAGACTGAGAGCCACATCCTGTCTACAGTAAACTACAGAGGCATTTACAGAACAGCTGAACATTCAGAATGCAGAGAGAGAAAAACACTGTAACAGGGTAGAAATATGAGTTTAAAATGGATTGGGGAGAGCTCTGACCTCCGCTGGCATATTCCATCACCAAGTAGAGGGTCCTACAGTAAACTACAGAGGCATTTACAGAACAGCTGAACATTCAGAATGCAGAGAGAGAAAAAACACTGTAACAGGGTAGAAATATGAGTTTAAAATGGATTGGGGAGAGCTCTGACCTCCGCTGGCATATTCCATCACCAAGTAGAGGGTCTTATCTGTCTCAATCACTTCAAATAACTTCACTACATGAGGACAAGAAAAAAAAAAAGACAAATGTAAGAAAGGTTTGACACATTTTGCTTTATTTAAATGCAATGCAAGTATGCTGAAGACTAAAAATCATTTTGATTTGGGTTATTCCCAAGAGGCTTTACGCTCACCAAATCCAGTTACACAGAAAAACACTGACATTTGGACAAGGATTAATGAACCCAAAAAAATGGGAAAAACCCCAGTGGGCACAGCCAAAACCGGAAAACTGGAGATTCAAGCTGAGGGACTTAAGGGCGATTTGTCTGTCAGTTAAGCTCACCGATATTTGGGTGATTCAAGAGCTTCATGATCCTCACTTCCCGAAATAGCTGAAAACGGAGACAGAAGATGTAGATGTCCTTCACAGAGCTTAAATATTTCAAGCTTGTGCACACATGAGTAAAATGTGGTTAAGAACTACCCCCACCAAATCCCACATCTAACCAGCCCTTTACTTCAGGAAGTACTTGAGTCTAATTTTCTATAATTAGCTGCCATGGGCTCTATAGAGAAACGGCTTTGCATCTTGAAAGTTGTGAGGCAACAGGAAGAGACACAACTTAACAGGGGTGGGAGAGTTAAAGAAAACAAATTAGCAGTATACTTCTGAAATTGCATTCTGACCCTATTAAACCTAAGGAAGAAGGGTCAGACTCACCTTTTGAAGACTTGAGGAGTTGAGCTGAGTCTTGTCTATGATTTTTACCGCCACCTGATTGAAAGGGTAAAGAGTTCGGTTAGGGAAAAGCCCTGAGGCTGCAGGCACACATCAGCCTCGTCCTGCCTTCATACAGATCATAATCTCACATCATCAGGAAACAATTCACCATGCCGCATTGAGATTACAGCATGCTGCTCATGCGGTGAGCTCACACACGCGAACCCAGAGTTTTCACCTTCGCCCCTCTTCTCTATCGGTCTAAAACCTCTCTCTGCAGTCAGGAGTCACATGGTGTGTTATCAGTGTCTCAGAACCATGCAGTCTCATATTAGCAGGCACAGGGATCCAAAAACAAGCCCAGCTGAATGTTAAGTGTGCTGTAGCATGCACAAAGAATGGCTAGTGGAAGATTCATTGAGTATATCTCAGCACGTTATGAAATACAGTATTAAAGCACCTTAAAGGAATAGTTCACCTAAAAATGAAAATTCTGTCACCATTTACTCACCCTCATGTCATTCAAAACTTGCATAAGTTCCTTTCTTATGTTGAACACAAAAGAAGATATTTTGAAGAATTAAAAAAAAAAAAACTAATAGTTGTTGGTCACCATTGACTTCCATAGTAGGGTAAAAATACCATGGAAGTCAATGGGGACCATCAACTGATAACCAGCATTCTTCAAATTTAAAATATCTTCTTTTTGATTTTCAACATAACAAAGAAACTAATATAGGTTTGGAAAGACATGAGGGTGAGTAAATGATGACAGAATTTTCATTTTTGGGTGAACTATCCATTTAAAGTCATGATGTAACTGAAGAAGAGAAAGATCTTAACTTTTGCATTGTGACATACATCCAAGTGAAAAGATTATCCAAAAAAACATAGTAGGGGTGGTGACTTGGTTCAATTCATTGGTTGTCGATTGGGCAGATTTTGAGCAGATGAAACAATTAGAGAAGTCTGACATGCATCAACAGAGAGAAGTCTTTCGAGATATTTCAATTAAATTAAAATTATAATGTAATGAAACATTTGTATGAATGAATCACAATAAGATCATGACTATGCATTTAGAAAATCTATGAATTGCGTGAATTTTCATTTCATGCAGACTTTAAATTTAAAAGTGAGAGAACGTATTTAAAAGGGTCATATGATGTGATTTCAAGTTTTCCTTTCTCTTTGGAGTGTTACAAGCTCTTGGTGCATAAAGATCTGTAAAGTTGCAAAGACTAAAGTCTCAAATCCAAAGAGATATTCTTTATAAAAGTTAAGAGTCAACCAGGCCTAACTAAAACGGCTCGTTCTAACAAGACCCCACATATCTACGTCACTATGTGGAAATATTAGCATGCCGCCCAAATGTGGACGCAAAAAAAGAAGGCGTGGTTTCAGGAACAGCAGTAGTGTTGATGCAGCCATGTCAGTGAGACGCTGTGTGTTTCAGTGCCAAAGCAAAAGCACTTTATTTGGCCTTCCGGAAGTAGATGCAATTAGGAATCATTGGTTAAGATTTATGAAAAATAATGTGTTTTTTGAACATTAAAGCATTGTCAACATATTCTGTTATACCAAATACACAAAATAATGATCTTTAAAATAGCATCATATGACCCCTTTAAACAAATAGAACTCCTTCCAGTTTTTCCAAGATGTGTAATCAATTAGCATTTTTTTAATAGCAAGTATTTTACAGCGTATTAAAAAAACTGGTATTATTAGATGTTGTTCCGAGTAATCTGTTAATTAATTGTGCTTCTCCACATCATAGTACGATGACAACAGAAATACAATTTAATGATATTATTGGGAAACACTATATTGCCATTTCTACATAAAGTATGTAGGTTGTCATCACCAGTGACGTACACGCTTTCAGTGCATAGCAGAGGCAGTGGTTTTTTTTTCTGAGAGGGATCAGGTGGACGGCTGCTACTGTTGCTTTAAAATCTCAGAGGCGTCAGTCTTGAGCTAACAACTGAGCAGCATGTTTATCATCATCTGCATTATGGAAGTCAGACAAATGACTCAAACACATTCCACTTATCAGACAAATCACTTGCCATTTAAACAGCCTACGGTTTGCCTTGTGTCACATTCTTTATTTGGGGGGTAAATGCAATCCTCACCTCTTTGCCAGTGAGGACGTGCTTGGCCAGTTTGACCTTGGCGAAGTTGCCTTTGCCGATGGTTTTCAGGAGCCTGTAGCAGCCGATGTGGGGCTGCTCGTCTGCTGTGGAGTGGGGCATGTTGCAGCGCCCCCCGGGCTTTGAGTCGGAGTGAGACTGCAAAGGGAGAGAGAAAAACAGTTTAGGCCAGTGTTTGTTTTTTCCAACTATTCCAGACCACAGTTCTTCACCTGGGAATGGTTATGAAGGTTGAACCTAAACGCACAGATGGGAGGTTTGCAGGGCAATGCTTTAATAATATCCTTATCAGAGCTCGGGTGATTCTGATTGGATAGGACTGTCGCCAGTCGCCATCTGATTTTCACACTAAGCAGACATGCAGAGGGAGGCAGAGATTAAGAGTGAGGTAGAAAATGGAAAAGACCGTGAAAAAAGATTAAGGATGTACCAAAATTTCGGCAGAAAACAACATTTTCATTGCCTGAAAGAAAAAAAAAACAGGCAGAAAATCTTGGCCAAAAATGAGAACAGAAACTACATTGACATCCAATAAAAGAACCATTGACTTAAAAAAAAAATCTGATTACAAGGTTCGGGTTTCATTTAAGTAAACAGCAGCTGCTGATGGATGACATATTGACGGGAAAGAGACAGACAAGCACAATGTTTAAAGGGGTCATATGATGCGATTTCAATTTTTCCTTTCTCTTTGGAGTGTTACAAGCTCTTGGTGCATAAAGAAGATCTGTAAAGTTGCAAAGACTAATGTCTCAAATACAAAGAGATATTCTTTATAAAAGTTAAGAGTCAGCCATGCCTACCTAAAACGGCTCGTTCTAACACACCCCACATGTCTACGTCACGATGTGAGAAGATTTGCATAACGCCGCCCAAACGTTCACGCAAAGAAAGAAGGCGTAACTTTAATTCTCAGTGTAGAGTAGTGCTTGTTGTTTGTCATTTCTCCGATCACAAATGCAGACATGGTTTTATGTTTACGCGGCGCGATGCAACGCGTATAAAGACAGTACAAGTCATTATATTCCATAATTATGTCCCCACTGGATGCAATGAATGCCTCGTTTATAATGGGTTTTCATGTTTTTGAATCATCGCTCCGGCCTGACAGGGCATCATCACAGTATGGTAAGGGGCGTAACATTTCCGTCACACGCTTGAGGTATTCGGCCAATCACAACGCACTGGATAGCTGGCCAATCACAGCACACCTTGCTTTTCAGACCGATGAGCTTTGCAAAAATCGACGCTTCAGAAAGGCGAGGCATAGAGGAGAAACAATAATGTACAGTAAAAATACAAAAAAACAGTAATACTATAAAACAGTATTACCATTTAAAATAACCTTTCTATTTTAATGTATAATGTAATGTATTCCTGTGATGGCGAATCTGATTTTTCAGCAGCCATTAATTTAAGACTTTAGTGTCATATGATCTTGGTCATATGACCATAACATCTTAACATAACATCATAACATCTTGGTCTTTAAGAAATATTTCTTATGCTATTTACAATTTTGTGTGAGGCTTGATACATTTTTTCAGGGTTCTCAGATGACTAGAAAGTAAAAAAAAACACAAAAAAAAAAAAGTAAACAGAATTTTAGCAATTCCAAACCAAGACTAGTACAAAATTAACACTTTTATAGTTTTGATTTTCAGACCAGTATTTCAGTTTCAGCCTTTTCCATTTCAGTGCATCACCAGCAGAGTGGATGAGAAAAGAGAGAGATGGTTAATGTGTGATGCTGTGAATTTTGTCACAGGACACACAGCAGGCAAGGGAAAAAAAAAGAGGAAGCTGACTGAGTGAGAGAGCGAGTTTGACAACGGGGATTTCTCTTGACTGTTGTGAGGTACACTTGGTTCTTTCTGTGTTGATTGGGGAACAGAGCATCAATTGTGGCTTGTCCCCGTGTGTGTGTTAGTGCTGTGTTCGATACGACGATGTATCGTCACAGAGATTTGACGATCTGGCCCTGTATCGATATTGTGGCACGTGTGCAGCAGTGGAC
>NW_015642528.1:2373154-2378505 GCF_001515625.1 Sinocyclocheilus rhinocerous
CTCTCTCCACTGTGGATAAACGTGCTTGCTTTCTGAAAACACCGGTTTTAGTTTTAGCTTGCAGTTTAGCGATCTCCGCTTCAATATTCTATTCTCAGAAAAGTGTAATTCATCAAGTGTTCATTTATGAGAGAGAGAGAGAGAGGCTGTGTATGTATGAATTACCACCGTTTTGCGTTTCTCTATTAACAGTGAAGCTGTGGCTTTAATTCCTTTAGAAACAACGATGTTACCAGCTCCTTGTTGAGAAAGATAATGTCGCTCTTGAGCGATTAAGCTATTTAGATGATAAAATTGTGGGGCAGCGCTAAAAAGTTTGTTCCTGAATGTCTGAGTGCGCGTCAGTGCGACCGCAGCGTGATCTGTGTGAGTGACTAAAATCGTGTGTGCGTTAGATACAGAAGACTAGTTTAGAACTCTTCTAATTTTTATTTTTATTTTTTAAACATAGAGAGTGTGTTAATTTGTGCAATGATAACCTACCAGCAATGAAAATATGATTTTTAAAAATATATTAGAATGAGTACATTACAATATAAATTTATTAGAACGAGTACATTATTATTTATGGGCTTAAAAACAAGATACAAAAAATCTGAATATTGTACCTGGTGGGGAGTGCACAATGTAAACATGAAACATATGCCATTACCTATATTGTACTGTGGTACAGTTATGGAGGCCCTTCATAATGCAGAGGTCAACTGCCTGCTCTGCCATGGCCTCTGTATCGTGATACGTATCGTATCGTGACTTTGCTGGTGATACACAGCCCTAGTGTGTGTGTGTGTGTGTGTGTGTGTGAGCTTACATTAGAGCTGCAATCTGAGGACAGGCTGTTGACCAGTGAGGTGAGCACATTAACGAAAACAGATACTCTGTTGTCTGGATTGTCGCACATTTTCACAACACAGTTAATGCCACCATGTTCACATTAGTCCATGTGATGCGTCTGTCGCTGAAGTCTGGTTTGTGTCTGTACGTCAGTGTGCTAACAGTGCCCTTTGTCTACAGAGAGCAAACATCTACAAAAACTCAATTTCAAGGCACCTAAAAAAGCACTGGACGAGGTCTGTGATTTAGTTTTGACGCATCTTTCTCATAACACACTCGTGAAGCCAGATGAAGTTACTTCACTCCTGCTTAACACACCCATCACTGTGAGTCAGTCAGTGGTTACTAAGAACATCAGTGATAAACTCTTAAGCACTATTTAAACATTACTCAATGCTCATAATGCAGAAAAGCCTCTTATTTAGTGTAGACAGAGAGAATGCAGCACAACAAAGATTTCACTTAGGTGAATTACAAAAACATTCTATAAACTATATGATACATATGCATATAATGGAGTATAAGTTACTTTTTTTTTAAATGTATGTACATATATTTGTATATATACAAGTGCTGTCAAACGATTAATCACGATTAAGGAAAAATTACTAATAAAAAAATAACACGATTAAAATATTTTAACGCATTGGCCCCACCCCCAGACCTGTACATCATCTTACATTTCATACAGTTCACTGTTGACAAATATGATGCAGGACAACAACTCCATAAATGCAGTTATGCCATAAAAATTTAAGACATTAGGGCAAAAAAAGCCCCTGTATGAGTTTTTGTCTCATATTTATATCATATGATAAGCGATATCACACCAGCAGCAAGAGCAATATCACACGAGTGCTGTTTTTGTCACGAAGAACACGAGTGCAAATGGGATTTTATTCAAGAGTTCAGTAAATAAGAAGTTAATATTGTGCAAAATTTAAACACAATATTGTGCGTTTTGTTCAATTTTGCCAACAAACATATTACCTATAAAGCCACAGCAGAACTGTTGTGCGTCTCCAAGCAACACAGCGGTGTTTAGTTTCTGAATGAATCCGTGTTTTGAACGAATCATGTGAACCAATGATTCAGTAGCCCAGAGAGAGCAGTTTACTGAATTCCTGAATGAATCAGCCGTTTGAACGAATCGACTCATAAAGACATTTACCGCCACCTGCTGGAAGTTTTATTTTTTTCTTTAGAGTATCATTTCAATTATTTAAAAAAAACATTAAAAGGGATAGTTCACCAAAAATAAATAAATAAAATAAATAAATTCTGTTATCATAAACTCACCCTCATGTTGTTTCAAAACTGAATGACTTACTTTCTTTTGCACAACATAAAAGAAGGTATTTTGGTCACTAGTGACTTTCATTGCATGAACAAAAAATACTGAGATGTTTCTCGAATTATCTTCTTTTATGTTCCATATTTTATGTTAGGCCATTGTAGCCTAACCATTGAACACAATATTAGGTTTAAATGATCTTTTGGGGTTATTTTCACAGCCAAATTTAGTTTGCGATTAATTAGATTAAAAATTTTAATCGACTGACAGCCCTAATAAATACACACACATGCATGTATATATTTCATAAAAATTTGTTTATATATTAATTATATTTATATATAATATAAATTATATGAATATAAATATATACATGTAAATAATTTCAAAATATATACTGTATGTGTGTGTATTTATATATACATAATAAATATACACAGTACACAAACATATATTATGTAAACAAAAACTTTTATTTTGGATGTGATTAATCGTTTGACAGCAATAATATATACATACACATGGACAAAAATGATGCAAATTATTCTTATATTTTATACAAATCTTATATCTAATAACATCAAAAATATTATCTAAAATTATTAATATCTTAATGACATATATCAGGGATTTGAAGATTTTATAATTTCAGTGTGAAATATGACCAAAGGCATTCTTTGTGAGATTCACCCACTTACAGACAATCCCCTTCACACAAACAAGTTTGCCTGTTGTTCGTGACAAAAGGGAAGTGTAATGATACTGCAGCGAGTGTACGTCACACTGAGCTGATGTGCTGCGAGGGTCTGCAGTGAGAGTAACACTCAACGCACACACAAACATACAGTTCTGACCTTCAGTACAGCAGCACTGCTGCTCAACCACTGATTTACACACCAATCACCGATGCAGCAAGGGAAAACACCACACAAACCTTTCTGCACACTAGGGCTGCACGATATATCGAAATTATCGAAATATCGCAAATGTAAAATTAACACCTAAGAGATTAAAGGCTAGACCTAACAACACATACAATAGGAAGGAAGAGACCTGTCTTCCTTTGAGAAACTAATAACAATAGAAGTAAATAAGCAACATTTTAACAGGCCCCCAAGTGTGGTTATGTAGAGGAATGCCAGTGCTAACTAGCTAATTAAAAACAACAACAATAATAATAATAATAATAAAAAGTCTTTTAAAATCTTAAAATAGACTTTATAACACATATAGGTCATGTGACAACCCTTAAAGGGATAGTTCACCGAAAAATGAAAACTACCCCATGATTTACTCACCCTCAAGCCATCCTAGGTGTTCTTTCAAACAAATACAATCATTGTTATATTAAAAATATAAAAATTTTCTGGTCCTGGTTCTTCCAAGCTTTATAATGGCAGTGAATGGTGGTCGAGATTTTGAAGTCCAAAAAAGTGCATCCATCCATCTTAAGAAGCGTTCTGCACTGGTAAATAAAGGGCTTCTGAAGCAAAGCGTATTTGTAAGAAAAATATCCATATTTAAAACTTTACAAAGCATAATCTCTAGTTTCCGCTAACTGTCACATTTGCGTTTACGAGAGAGTGGCGTTCCAGCGGATGATGTAGGACGTAGGCATAGCGTAAGCTCTGGTGAGAAGTGACAGGACATTTTTTAATATAACTCAGACTGTATTTGTCTGAAAGAAGAAAGTCATATACACCTAGGATGGCTTGAGGGTGAGTAAATCATTGGGTAAATTTAATTTTTGGATGAACTATCTTTTTAAAGCAGTAGTTCACCCCAAAAAGAAAATTATGTCATTTACTTCCTCATTTCATCCTAAACTTGTATGACCTTTTAACAGTCAACAGACATTAGTCAAAGTAGTGCCATATTTAATTTTTGACAGGCATGAAAACTAGGCAGTGAGGGATAGGAGTACTGTAAGTTTAATGGATTATTTGATTGTAACATCTTTCCAAAAGACTTTCTGTAGACAAAAACTGCATAAAACGGTTTTGAAAGCTGTACGTTTTAAAATTGACTGCAAGTCTATCCCTCACAGCCCTGTTGTCATCCATGTAAAATTCAATATGTCATTTAACGTAACTAAGGTTTATGCAGTCTAATGTCTTTGGACCACAAAATTCTTCAAAATATCTTCCTTTCCAGTCATTCCAAATCTGTATGACTGATATGGGGGCAGGTTGTAGGCAAAATTATATTTTGGCTGAACTATCTCCAACTACTGCTTTTCATAATAGCATAATTATAATAGGAAACATTAAAAAAAAAAAAGTCAGATTTGATATAGTCATTATATTATATATCACTTAAATGATCTCAACTATAAAAACACAAGGTTTCACTCAAAGACCAGCAAATAAATGTGAAACGCTCATAACACATATGTAAGGAGCCATTCACAAAAGATGTGCTAGTGTTCAAAAACAGCAAGCAGCCCAACAGAATGAAATAAAATGTAGAGTCTTGTGAGGTGTTTTTCAGAATTGAACCACTTTTAACTTGACAAGGTGTACTAAAAATGTGAGATGCAAGAAAAAAAAGTGCCAAACATAAACCAACAATTAAATAAACAGTGCAGAGAACATATCCTATGTGAACGGCCCTCCAAGTCATATAAAGATGTGGCTCTTTTTCATGTATTTGCTTATGCTTACGCCTTAAAACATAAAGAGAATGTGAAAAACATACAGCAGATAATCCAGATAAATGTCCAAATATAACATTAAACGGTACATAAATCTTCGAAAAAATCCTCACAGAATGACAAAACACGCTAACTTGGCTAAAACACTTGGCTATAACTCTTTCTGGGTCAAACTAACATGCTCTCAACACATCTAAAGACCTCACAGTCTCATCTGTCTGAAGGGCTGTCAAAATGGCTGAAAAACTAAATTCGAATTTTTTACTTAAATATTATCAATATTCAAATTATATTTTAATGTAAAAGGCATAATTTTAGTTAGGGGGGAAAAAAGCTTTTGGCTTCTCTCCCGAGGCCACAAGAGGGCGCATTGAGCAAAATATTATGCACATTTCTTCAAAGCATAATAAAACATGACTATCTTTGAAAAAAGTGCATAATGTTTAAAATAATGTTTATAAACCTTATATAATTAATAAAGTTGCTTAAACAATTAGAAACAAAACAGCATCATGCATGTATGTATAGTTTAATACAAAGCAAAGAGTACTTTCTTCATTTAAAAACTTG
>NW_015642528.1:2378983-2393933 GCF_001515625.1 Sinocyclocheilus rhinocerous
GTCCGGCAGTGCGCTCCAGGAGTGGTGCGTCTGCAGCAGTCATGCTGCGATCGTTTTTGCACAGAGTCTATTTCTGCTGTGCTGCACGCGCTGAATTAAAGTGACAGCGCATTATTCGCGGTAAAAATTAACATGGATTGACACGGAAATTTAGTAATTACACCATAAATGCATATAATTAAAGTCTACTGTTTCACAGTCAACAGTCAACACATGGCTTTTTTGGCTAGATTTAAAACAAGGAAAAGTGAACTTTTAGATAAACAAGGCAATAATAGATGGCACTCGTGGTAGTTATATTTATTGAGTTTAAACGTGAATATGTCTATGAAACATTGTATTGCTGTACTGTGATAAAAGAGAATCACAATGCTGAAAAAGCATTTTCAGAAACAACGAAAAATACCTGCTGTGAAGAATTTAAACTCCTCAAAGGCTCATGACAGAAGTAAGGACAGATACTCCAGAATGGTTTCAAAACAAAGTCCAGTGTTGATAGCCGTAGACGAATAACCCTGAGGATGACTTCAGGGGCCAGGTGGTCTCTGCCTAAAATAAGATCCACATGCGGACCACTCCAGAGGTCCAAGCTGGGAAAAGCAGCTTCCTCACACACTACGGCATAACAGGAAGTCGAGCTAATTCCCGGAAGTACAGTGATAGAGGAGAGTGAGAGAGAAAAGAAAAAGCCAAAATGATCTGGGTTTCGGGTCATACACAGGAAGCGACGTGTCTGGGTTTGTCAGGAGGAGTGGCTGCCGGAGCGAGACGAGGCCTTCAAGAAGCTGACATGCCCAGACAGCTGGGAAACAAGACAATGGAACGGAGTGGGAGAAAATAAACTGCAGACTGAGTCCTTCTGAAGGTTTCTCCTGTACATCTCACCAGCAATCAGTCAAAGGTACAAGAACATTAGAAGAATGACGTCATCGCCGGGTTACATATGTAGAATAGAGACTATATTTTAAAAGAATTGAAGAGATTAAGGAGATTACTGTAATCAAAAGTGGATGTTAGACTCAATTATCTCAGACTAAATGAAAGGTGTTGGACAAAACTACGATCAGAATGTTGAATGAACTACATTCATCACTGCAGCAAATACTGACGGAGAATTAGAATTAGGCAACAACTGATGACTTTAGCTTTTCTCTTCTGATTGCTGATAAACAATGATGCCAAAAAAAAAACTGAACAAAAGGGAATAATATTTATATAAATAATAATTTGAGTGAAGAACATGAATAATATAATAATATGAACAATTCATAATTTTAAATAGTTTTAAACTG
The DNA here is from genome assembly GCF_001515625.1 of Sinocyclocheilus rhinocerous. Taxonomy (NCBI): domain Eukaryota; kingdom Metazoa; phylum Chordata; class Actinopteri; order Cypriniformes; family Cyprinidae; genus Sinocyclocheilus; species Sinocyclocheilus rhinocerous. Next base: position 2,380,276 of record NW_015642528.1, read on the forward strand.
GTTATATAAGCAATTGTTGACATGACATTTTAAAGTACCGGAATATATAAAAATCTGATTATGAAATAAAGCTAGTATACCAAAAATCACAACTCTAAGATCATCAGAAATGTTTTTATTACTACATTATCAATCCCTATTTGTTTTAACAGTTTATTAAACAATTTAAATACAATTGTTAAAATTAGGCTACAAAGTCACTTTAATTGTATCTTTTTATTTTATTAATTTAATCTTGACTTACTAATTAATAATAGTAGTAGTATATTTTTATTTAATGCCATGTCAGCATCCTAGGCAATTTTCATGGCAAAAACAATTAAAAAAATACAAGTATAACAAATACAATAAAAACCAGCAAACAAACAAACACAAGTTATATTACTACTAATTAATAATAATTAACAACATATAATTATTTCTAAAATGTATGAATGTATATGAATAAGACTGATAAAGCCTTTTAACCTGGTTAGATAAGTATTTTTGACATGCTCTACTGCTCTTTAAACTACTAAAATATAGAGAAAAACAGAGTGTGCATTAAAAGACCAAGATAATTTTCTTTTTAACTTTTTTTTTTATTATTACACTCATTCTCTTAGTGTATAAAAAAAGAAATGAAAATACCACGTCACTTTAATTTTATCTTATTCATTGAATCTGGATTAGTACTAATAATTTAACTCTAAAATTATTTCTAAACAGTATGACTCATTTTCAACCAGAAGTTCATAAATAACTTTTTTCAGGAAGACTGAAACTCAGCATGTATAAGATCAGGCAAGTATATTTCTGTCATGTGTGATGTGAGGTATTTCTAAACTTTTCTGGACTCTACAACCATTACCAGTGGAACAGAAGAAATTTTGCAAGTCAGCCAAGAGTATAGTAATTGTTTAGCTCGGGATCAATGAACGACTTAAATCTGCCAATGATTTTTACAAGATAAAATCTTGGACATGAACACACATTTACAGCTTCAAATCAATTTTAATTTGATGCCTCAACTGAGCTGAAACAACCTGCATCCATGACACACGGTCCTACGCGTGGGCACGGTCCTTCCCTTTTTTTTGGATCTCTAGAAGATAGCAACTGGTAACATTTGATGTGTTATAACAAGATAAAATAAAAGAGTTCTGTAGTGATTTCACAACATCTGCACAAATCAGTGCGGTTCAGATCAGCGCCACACCCGTCAGCAAACACCTATAAAATACTCACTATTTCTGCCACAGAATAGGCCTAACCAGGTGGAATCCTGCTCAAAGACTAATTAAACCCTAAGAAATGGACAGATCCTTATCAATGAAAACCATCCTTAGAACCAAAGAAAGAAGGCAGTATACAAACACTCAGCTTTCATGAGCTACAGATGAACTAGCTCTACCGGTCTCCTTGAAAAACCAGTTTTGTCCAATACCTTTATTTCCTTTAACCTAGCACCAGTGGGAAAACCAACCAGATGATCCAGCTCCACATCTACAATACACAACCCTTCATTTAGGCTATTCAGCTACTAGACTCATAGTTCACATGGACTTGAGACTCTTCATTATGTCATCAGTCGAACCGGTTGGAGTGCTCTGATTCCTCCGAGGACAATCCGAGGGTGTTCTGAGCAACATTAGTTTCATCGTTTGTCACTGCTGATGTTTATGGCCTGGTTAGCGAGGGCTGGTCACAGACGTCAGAGCTGACAAATTCAGGAGGGGCTCATTTTTTTGGGACAATATGTAACGCATACCAAGCAAACTACAAGCCATTATTCCAGAAATTGACTGAGGTGTCATGCTAGTGTTGCTACAATCAAACTGCATTCATCGTCAAGGCTTAACTCTGAAGTTTTACATTGCTATGGAGACCTGATGCTCAAAATGTTCTTTTCACCATCTATGCTGACTTTAGCGTTCAGTCTCTCTCCAGAAAGAGGCCTGCAGTTCAACATCTGACTTTACACACATACACGCACAGACAAGTGGGGTAAGATGTGTCAGTGGGTAAGCTGTCATCTCCTTAAAGGGGTCATATGATGTTGCTAAAAAGAACGTTATTTTGTGTATTTGGTGTAATGAAATGCGTTTATGCGGTTTAAGGTTCAAAAAACACATTATTTTCCACATACTGTACATTATGGTTTCTCCTCTATGCCCCGCCTTTCTGAAACGCGTCGATTTTTACAAAGCTCATCGGTCTGAAAAGTGAGGTGTGCTCTGATTGGCCAGCTATCTAGTGCGTTGTGATTGGCCGAATACCTCAAGCGTGTGACGGAAATGTTACGCCCCTTACCATACTGTGATGGCGTGTCCCGGCCGGAGCGACGAGACAAAAACATTAAAACCAATTATAAACGAAGCATTTGTTGCATCCAGCGGGGACATAATTACAGATTATAATGACTTATACTGTCTTTTTTTTTCGCGTTGCATCGCGCCGCGTAAACATAAAACCATGTCTGCATTTGTGATCGGAGAAATGACAAACAAGCGCTACTCTACACTGCTCAAAACTTGCGTTTGAATCATCAGTGGCAAATCCTTAAAATGAAAACGTACTTACAGTCTGTGAGTCAGAACAGCCGGCATTGTAGTCTACTCTTCCAGGATCAGAAAACAGTCCTCCATAAAATGTGCTGCACACATCTGAATATTTGGGTTGAACTGTTTTGGAACAGTGTTGTAAATACAACTTAACCACTGATTTCTAGTTGTGTCCTCTTTTGGAAGGCCAAACAAAGTAGTTTCACACAGCGGGCTAGAGTGAGCGGCGGCGGGCGGGCTTGAGAACGACGCGGCTGGCGGGCTTGCGGCAACCACATGTGACGACCCCGGGCTGGACTCCGCTTCATCCACGGTGAAAGCCGAACTCGTAACTTTTATAAAGAATATCTCTTTGGATTTGAGACTTTAGTCTTTGCAACTTTACAGATCTTCTTTATGCACCAAGAGCTTGTAACACTCCAAAGAGAAAGGAAAAATTGAAATCGCATCATATGACCCCTTTAATGGAATAGTTCACTCAAAAATGAAAATTGTCATCATTTACTTACAATCATGTATGAGTTACCCAAACCTATAGGAGTTTCTTTCTTATGATATTTTAAAGAATGCTGGTAATCAAACAGTTGATGGTCCCCACTGATTCCATAGTATTTATTTCCCTACTTCACAAGTCAACTGTTTGGTTCTTCAAAATATCTTCTTTTGTGTTCAACATAAGAAAGAAACTTGTACAGGTTTGGAACAACATGAATGTGAGTAAATGACAAAATCTTAATTTTTAGGTGAACTAGTCCTTTAAGTAAACTGTGCATAATTTAACTTTTTAATAAAGGGATCATTATATATAATATACATGGCAGATGAAATCAATTGTCAAAGCAAATGTGTCCAGGTATTTAAAAAAATTGTATATGACATATATAGCAATTCAACAATTACATGCATTTTAGGGCTGGGCGATATGTCAAAAATATCTTATCGATAATCGCCTTGAAAAAATATTGCCATATCCGATAATATCGTCTACCTAAGCCCCACCTCCACCACGCCCCGCCCCACCAAAACAACATTGCTGACATGCACCATAAACACACACCATGTTCAGTTTGGTCTTAATTATTTATTTAGAAGCAGGGTCATTTAAATTTCATTTTTGTATTGTAATTTTTATTTTATTAATCAAAATACAACGTCCACAAAATAATATTCAGTGTTGGGCTGCCGAATCTCCGAATGAGTGCATGTTAAGGGGCGAGCTGAGATATAGTACTATAATGTCTTCAGCCATTTACAACAAAACTTTATAGTTTTGTTGCAAATAAATTAATAATTTATAGTGCTATATATCAGCTTAATTAAACATAATTATATTGTATACACGGTATAAAAAATCTGTAAAAATATTGCACTGAAATGTGCGCTGATGTGATTCAGTCAAGATCAGTGAGGGATTTTCTTTTCTTTTGTTCTTTAAATTAACATTGATGACTGGCGGCAGCGGCTGCTGTCAATGCACGGATCTTGTGCGTGCGTTTTGTGTGTGTGTGCAGCATAGAAAACAGCGCGCGAGTGCAGAAGTGAGTTCTATTTCGTTTTCTTAGTTGAATCTTTTGAAATCACAATAAAAGCGCATACAGAAATCGAGAAGCAGAATCGAAATGTAATTTTATAACAAGTAACTTGATTCCTGACCTTATGCATCTGATTTCCAAAATTGGAATAGCTTTTCGATGCCCAACCCTCCTATTAAATTATTTCATTCTTGCATGCAAAAAGACCTGTATGGTGACTATAGGGCTACGTAAAATATTTTTTACAACTTACTAGGTTTATCATTCGCAATTTTTTGTCGATAATGTCGATAATCGTCTGTTACCTGACTGTTGACATCGACATCGCGATACTTACGAGACATCGTCGATATACGATAATATCATCATATCACCCAGCCCTAATGCAATTATCAATAAAATAAAAATGTACGTGTGCGTGTGTGTGTGTGTCTCATTTCTTCAAGACACGTTTCTATGGCTCTACACTACAAATGTGCTGTTCCAATTTCAGATGATAGCAAACATCCTGAAATCTCACCTTCATCTCACTTCTCTTCCCTAGAGAACAGCTTAAGTAAAAAGCAGCACAGGTTACCCCACTCTCCCCTATATGTAAGCAGAACCAAACAAGTTGGCCAGGAGGCAATTTTGTCACCGTACTGTCAAGGAGGTGCTATTGGTTGACGAGCAACTACACATGGTGCACACATCCTATTGAATTGCCGGTTTTAATTACAGAGGCTCAAAGGAAGACAGTGAGGTCCGCGTGAATGACTAATATCTGACAAGGATACGAAAACCACCCCGAAGATGCAACACACACCCCCGAAAGAGGATACCGATTGTAAGAATGTTGCTGAGCGACAGCTTACAACCACGTTGAACACCGGCGCTCTGTGCACTAGAAGGTCACGGAGAAGCAGTGGCTCCGCGTGAGGGGCAACTGTCTGAGACCCTGGGGAAAACAGCGGGGTAGACTGGCACAAGGGGGAGGAGGAATAAAGGAGGGGTGTGAGCCAGCTTGTCATTTATCAGTATTTTCATCACACCGTGACTATTTCAAGAGGAGGGAGGTAGCAGCCAGTACACAAATAGACGCCAGCTGAATATCCCCTCATCAGTGAAACACTAAGACGCTTCAGCCTCAGAGAGACTGAGACTAGCGTGTCAAGCTCAAACTACAGGTGATCTGTTAGAACACATGATTTTAAACTAAAGTCAAATGAGAAAATATGTAAGAGCAAAACAACTGAAGGATGACAGAATTCAAAATCTGTTTTGTAGGGAATATTGGGATTAGGATTTTCTCCCATTACCTTGCAGATCCTTCAGTATCTGGTTAGGTAAGTAAGTCTTCACAAACACATTGTGCATGATGATCAACTAAAATTTCAAAATAAAAACACACCTCCATGACCCTCCCCAAACCATGCCTGACTGGAAATGCCAGTCCAGATTGACAGAGCTGCGGATCTCAAATCATTGCCCAGAAACACAGAGCCAGAAACAACTCCAAGCATTGCTTAAGGAGCAAATAAAATAAGTCTTTATCTGACCTAAAAAAGATTTACATGGAGAGCAGCCTGAGATGATTAAAAAACATTATACTACATCAGGCAAAACAGATTATATTTGATTCCCTCCAACCACATGAAAAGTTCTTGAGGGAAAAACGCTGACCAACGTTTTCAGACTGTAAATCACAAGCAAGACTGGGTATGGCTTGGCAAGAGACACATTTCAACAAACATTTCATCTCCACTATAAACAAACCATACACTCAAACTGACTCCAAATCAGTCTCATGAGATTTCAGCTGCAAGCTGCTTACTGCTGGTACAATTCTGCCAGTGAGTCACTGAAAGAGGATCAGTCTTTTTGGTTAAAACTTACCTCAGAAACAAGCTAGCCACTGTGATTAATTTTAGAGAGAGCTATTAGTGTTCTTTCTATGGGTTTAGGCCAAACAAATGATTTCAAGATCTGAGCTCAGATCAAAACAGACCACTTGCATCTCAAGTGTAACCTGTGACGAAATTCCTCTAATGCACATTATCAATTAAACCTTGATGGTTTTATAAACTACTGACCCAACTTCATCCACAAATGTCTGACTAGTAGTAGTTATAAAACTCCAACCACCAACAAGTGTATCTAACTTTACACGCATACTGATTATTTATATCATCGCAAAATGTAAACTATATCATTGCACAGCTTTCTATTTACATTTAAATATACCCAAGGTAATTCGCATACATACAGTGCACTCAGCCATAGCAATACATACTGTATAGCAAACCTCGGATGAGTGTTTTTATCATCACACAAAATGTACATTAAATTTTCAAGATTTTGTATAACGCTACTTTGAAACAATGTGTAAGCTATTGTAAGTAAAACTGACTTGACTTAAAAAGCAGAACAAGGCAACCACATCTATATTAAATCTTTCCAACTGCTGAACTTTCTGCAAGGGTATAGAAAGTAAACAGGAGACATACTACATCTTCTTATTAGACACCAACTAAAGAAATCACAGTGAAGCCAACGTGGCAAAGTAATATCTGGAATAAACTGTTGACATCTCAAAACAAGCATTTTTTGAAAACACAAGGCTCTTCTTTTTGTGGTAAAGAGGAAACCTATTAGTTAAGACTGTTGCGCTGTTTCCTGTTTGTACAACAACACTATTATTATACCGTTTTGCTGTGGAAAAACAAGCAGCTAAAGAGGTTTTGGGTTGACAGGTAAACTAGAGAATCATAAGCTGTATTTTCTTGTAGCTAACTAAGCCATGATCTGACATGACCATTTAGGAAACCAAAACAAGTTTGTTTGGTAGTAAATGGGTCGATGATATTTCTGTTTTTTTAAAACAGATGGATAAGACTCACCTGGCCAGTGGAGTCAATCACGGGTAACAGTGGTGTCCTGGTCGACATCTTCTGAGGCTGGATTTGGCTGGATCTGAAACTGAACGTGTTCACAGCTCTCACAATTCAATCAAATGTGACATCGGCACAGCACGATGAGAAGTGTCCAAAGTCCAGCTTGTAAAGAGCCCCTGAGCTCGGTGCGAGTCCCCAAACCAGTACAGATGAGCTTTTAAAAAAGTCCCGTCGTTAAGTCATAGTTTGTTTACTAGTCTCGGCAGGAACGTGAATTTTATTGAAAAATTTCGACGAACCCTATCGGCGGGTGTCAACATTGAATGCCGACTTCCTATGTAATTTTCTGGTAAATTACAGCATTAAAGAAGAGACAGATTAATCTGAACCCTCAGCTGATGAAAAACAACAAAATTGTTCCCAGCACAAATGTGCAAAATCGAGTCCGAGGACTTCCAAGTTTTATTAGGCCGGGTGGCAAAAGGGTCCCTAATTTAGCCGTAACTATCAATGCTCGGCTGTATATTGTTGTGCATCTGTAATGTCAAAAATTTTCGTTTTCTTCTCAAGCCTGAGGAAAGACACATGAAAGTCCCGTTTAGCACACAAAAAACTTTACAGCAAGTTATCGAGCTGCTCCTTCCATTTAGCCAAGCAGCGCTCAGATCAGCGTTACTCCGAGTAATGATCCGTCATACAGGTGTCAACATGCCCGTTTCAAAACCAAATCAAACACCTGATGTCGTCTCGAGGTGACAAACTAACGATCCGAGCACAAAATCATCGCGGAGATGCTCGTATACTGGCTCTCTGCGCCTCTGAAAATCACATCTAACCTGCTAACGCGCGTTAGCTGGCCGGGTGACTTCGAAAAAGTCGCAGATATTTTGACAGTATGATTGTAAGAATAGGTCCTAACCGTAGCCCGGTTGTTAATGGCTGTAAATTGGTCGGTTCCAGTCGGTGGTACGCGACAAATTACATCCGTGAGCCGTGAAAAGCCGTACAGTCGAGCGGTCACGACTGGTACCGCAGCAGCGCCGGACGCCAGTGTTGTTTGCGTTCAAGAGAAATGTGAAACCAGGCTGTGGTGGATCGACTTCTTCTGCCTCTCTCACATAGAGCTTTAAAATAAAAGTCTTTTATTCATTCGTTTTAAAATTAAAGCATTATATGTATATTTGATATGCAAAATGAGCTGTTTTTTTTTTTGTTTTTTTAATAATAACGTCTTAGTAAATCAGTTGTTTTTGTGTTAGGCTCATGTTAGAAACAGAACAAAAATCGAACCTCACAGTGTGTGTGTGTGTGTGTATGTGTGTACAGGTTTATATATTCTGGTGGGGACTTAAACCTGAATACACACAGACTCATGGGGACTCATGTCACGGTGGGGACCTAAATTGTGGTCCCCACGGGTACAAAAGCTTATAAATCATACAGAATGAAGTTTTTTGAAAATCTAAAAATGCAGAAAGTTTCCTGTGAGGGGTAGGTTTAGGGGTAGGGTTGGTGTAGGGCAATAGAATATACGGTCTGTACAGTAGAAAAACCATTACGCCTATGGAGAGTCCCCACAAGGATAGCTGACCAGACATGTGAGCGTGTGTGTGTGTGTGTAAAATGTAAAATATAAATTTGTACTTTAAAAATTCACATAATTATATTGAAACGTATGTGCATTTAGTACATTTTCCTCATTAAAAAGTTTTGAATACAAATATATGAGCACATGAGCAGTGCTTTTGGAAAAATCTGTTAAAAATGATGCATTCTCTCATAAGATGAAGACACCATTCAGATTCTACATGGGATGAGTTCTTTAATGGTGCATGGTTGCCATGTTTAGATCACTGAATAAATTAATCACAGATGCCAAATACACCTGTGAATACATTCTACCTGCAGTATACCTGTCAGTACAAAATCCCATTACTGTAAAATGCACATAGAATGAGTGCATCTTTACAGGGATGTAATAATAAAAAAGAGAACACCTCTTTGGGATTACTGTCGAATTACAGATCATTCTCATTTTACACATAGAGAGGGATGTGGAAATTTCTGTATCAGGAAAAAAGTGAAATGAGTGGCATAAAAAAATGTAACTAAAACAGAAACTAAGACTTTTCATTACTAAAAAGATAACACCTCAGGAAAGCAGTAGCAGGTGAACCTCTATTAATTTAAAATAAAACGTCCCAGAAGAAATTCATACAGGTTTGGAACAAGTTCGCCTGCTACTGGTTTCCTGAGGTGTTATCTTTTTGATAAGAATGTGGGGAACCAAACAGTTGACGGTAGCCACTGACTTCCAACATTCTTCAAAATATCTTCTTTGAAGTTCCATAGAAGAAAGAAAGTCGTACAGGTTTGGAACAACATGAGTGTGTGTAAATGATGACAGAATCTTCCTTTTTGGATGGATTTGGATTTTCCCTTCAACAACAATTGCAAACAAAATGCACAGTACTGTAAATGTGAGCAAATACTGTTTCTTGAAGCTCCAGAGGAAGGCAATGAAATCACACTTTCAAATCACACATCAGTGCAAGCCAGATAAACAGTCTTTGAAAAGGTTATGTGATCATTTAGTAGTGACTGTCAAACTGTTTAATAAATTTGACTGCAATATGCTGTTTAGCAGTCTTGCCTGCATTAACTGCAGATTGAAGTTGTTCTAAAGTCTAAATGAGCTGAACTGAAAATTGTACATATATGCATTTCATATTTTTGCCATGCATTTTTCTTATTTTTTGTTGCTCATCTCTATAGCATTCTGATCACTGGACTGTGAATGAAGGAATGAATACTCTGCTGCCATCTCTAGGCGTTTTGTGGAATAAAATAAAATAAGGTGTAAAGCAAAAAGAATGCCTTTTTTTTACAGTTTACCTTTTTTATTTCTTTCTTTTTTGTCCAGAACATAAACAGAAGATACTTTGAAGAACACTAAGGTCCAAGAATTTTCTGTTTTGGGTGATCCCTTTAGTTTAAAGAGTCAAGGTGAATGTTAAGCAAATAATCTTTGCCATTTTGAAACTTCAGATTTTAAAGGTTATTTGGGAAAAAATCTCCCTGATAAACTAAATATTGTGTGAAAAATACTGCATGTTTTGTATCAGCTACGTCATATGGCCAGCGTTTCGTCATTGGTCTAGGATGATGTCACCTGCACCGAAACCCCGCCCCTCATCCTCCACATAGCGCGCTGTCTGATGCACACGCACAGTACACAGAAGCGCACATTGCACTGCGCTGGCGTACACGTTGTTATTGTGTTAGTTGTGTACATTTGCGAGGACAAGCGCTCTGAACAGTATGAGGAAGAACTGCCTGAATGTCATATACCGATGGACATCACTGGATTTTTAAAGTGTAACCCGCACATTAAGGCAGACCATAGATAGCCTAACTGCAGCTATGTAAATGTCTCGATCGGAATAGTCGCGGGGAGAAACACAAGGATCTCATTTATCACAAAACATGACGATACAGCGGACGTACAGCTTATAACGTAAGTCATTTTTTCACCTCGTTTTATTTTTGAGGCCTTCATAATATGCAATCATGTATCTGTGTGTTTCCAGCAATAAAGGGTAGCCTACTTAATGGCTACTTAATATTTTGTTTCAACAAAATGTCGCCCAATGAGAAAGTGCGAGTTTTACTGCAGCTATTATTCATATTAAAAAATTAATGATAATAAAAATCTTCCCTAGTTCACGTTTTAGATCTTGTCTATAAGGATGTCCATCAGAAATCTACGCAAAACGTTCGAATTGTAATGCAAATGCATTTGAAATATAATAAGCATAATTTCTTTTAGCATTCACACTGAAATGGTAGTGAAACTGAGCTCAAATGGCGAAGAGACACTGAACTACAGTGAAAGCGTATTTGAATTTGCGTGACAGCATCAGCGTGGCCTAACAAGTGACAGTCAATACAATTGCAAATCTGTGGCGGACGTTCTTGTTTTCCCTTTCAGTGACTGTAGGCCTGTATAATATTGTGCTTTTAATATATATATAAAAAAATTTTTTTTTGTGAAACATCTATGTAAGCGTTTGCTCAGATGTCGCATAACGCGCATTTTTGCTTGCACAGTTGTAGTACAAACGTTAGAAACAAAGGCTCCTAATTAGTGCTGTGATTCCGCTTTCCAGTGAGAGAAACTGGAAATTTAGGGGCAATGAACGTAATGACGTGTGACGATGCGCGAAATCATTCCAGTGGATTTCACCTTCTTATCCTGTTAACATTCCCACAATTTTTATAATGGTTTAAAACAATGCAGTCATTTCATTAGGCAAAGAGTTGAGCAGGCCCATGTGTCTGTCGCAGACTGTTGACTTGAATTTAAAACATGCGGGGAAATTATGTACGCCTGTCTATAAATTAAAGATAGATGCTTATTACATGCTTATTACACATACTAAATAGCAATTAGGTTAAGCCCAAATAATGAAAAATGTTAATGTTTTCACAAGAATAATTCTTATTACACATTGATTGGGGGAGCAATCATTCTAGTTGATCAATTCAAGTGGCATTTAATTTGTTAAAATAATTCTTGCACTGACACTTTCTTGTCACAGTATTTTGTAGGTTACTGATAAATGACCAGCAGATTAATATTTAATATGACTTGATGGTTAATAACATTTCTTCTTTGAGTATTAGAGACTCTGTGCCTTAATTCACCTTAATATAGCTCTTAATGATAAATATAAAAAATATCTAACATAAAAAAAAATTACTTCCTCAGTATTAGATCTGTGTTACATCCCTGTCGCAGACAATTTTATAAAGTGTGGGGACAAAATCAGCCATGACCATTATGAGATTTCGTTCTTTCTTTCTTTTTTCTGTCTTTCAGTGCTGTATCAGATACAGTGCATGTTTGTTTTCATAGTTCAGTTACCATTTTGCTGCAACATTACTGTATTTACACAACCACACACTGTTCTTTGTGGTGATATCAATGAAACCTGATCATTGTAGTTGTTTTTGTGCTCAGCCGGTACCTGAGCTCATCAGTGCTGATGCTGTACATCTCTGACACAAGCACATGCTGATGCCCAAGCGTGTGCTGCTGTTCCACTGCTGTACGTGATTCATTGCAAAAAACCCATTACACACATGGTTTCTGTGTGAAATACTGCTGATAAGATGTTTAGTGTGTGAGTTAAAGTGATTGGAGTGATGTTGACTTGCAATATGACAAATCTGGGTCAATGTAACCACCCACCCCCCTTCACTACCACAGGCTACAAAAGGCAAGACTGAAAAAAGCAAAGAGGATGAGGATACCATCACCAGGCTCACCAGGGAATGTATGCATGTGGAAATAAGAGCATGGTGTGCTGGCTCTGTCCTTTGTGTTGGGGTATATGTCTGAAGTGCTGTTGTGCATGTCCCCCTCCTCCACGAGGTCAATGGATGATCCAGCCATGTCACATCCTGTAACTGTTCTCTCTGAGCTGCTTTATATTCTCTTTTACACATACACACACACATTTTTTCATCCTTCTCTTGACTCTTTTTTCTGTTTTCGCCATTCTGTACTTTATTCTTAAAGGAATATAAATGAAAATTCTGTCATTATTTACTCATTCTCTTTTCATTCCAAACCCAAATAATTTACTTTGTTCTGTGGAGCACAAAGAGAAGCCTGTTTTCCATTATATTTTTATGCAATGATGACGATGATGAGGGACTGAAGCTTTTAAAGGGTCATAAAGGATGCAGATGCATTATAAAATTGGTCAGTGTGACTTGTACATATTCCAAGTCATTATCCAGTCTCCATTTATTGCAATACCTCTGAAAATACCAACACAAATGCTCTCCTTTTGTGTTCCGCTGAAGAAAGAAAGGTGTACGGGTTTGGAGGATGAATAATGGCTAGATGTTCATTTTTAACTGATCTATTCCTTTAACCTTCTTTTGGTCTTTTCATTGACATTTCATAATGTCTAATACGATCGTTTCAAACTGTCATTATTTAGAATAATGAGCTGATCTTCTCTGCTCTGTGGAGAGGTGATTAGTGCAGCCATCAGATTATATCTCTATTATTAGAAGAATGATAACATTATTCCATTTACATTTCATTACATGTTTGACTATAACAGATGTTTTCGAAATAAACTGCGTGTCTTAATAATCTCCAGCAAAACAATGACTTTTTATAAACAGTCAAGAAGACAAGGATGATATATTGCAGGACAGTCGTGATAACCAAGAATACAGCATGCAGAGTATCATCAAATTATCTCAATATTACCCTGATGTGACATCACTACAAAGCTGCCTCCTAATTTATATAGTTCTTTACACGGTTTGCTTGCATGCTTGTAAGGATTATTTTATGCCTTCGATAAATGTGAACCCCTGGAATTTGTTAACAAGGGTACTGGGTCAGAAAGATTTTTCTGTTACTTTAGGATTTCTCCTACCGACAAGTCTGTGACATACCCTTGTGCTGTTCATTATTGTTTCACAGTGTTTAATAACTAGTAAGGTTGTGAATGACTAACAGAAGACTGTCTTCTGTACTTAACTCATCACAATTGTTGATGTAATTCCTTGTGCTGTGACTAATATTAAAGGGTTAGTTCACCCAAAAATGAAAATTAGGCTGTGTTTTACTCACCCCAGAGGCATCCTAGGTGTATATGACTTTCTTCTTTCAGACGAATCCA
>NW_015642528.1:2394045-2394190 GCF_001515625.1 Sinocyclocheilus rhinocerous
GATTAAAGTGATTATTACGTTTTGAATATGGATATTTGTCTTACAAAAACACATCAATACGCTACAGGAGGCCTTTGTTCACCCCCCGGAGCTGTTTGAGACTTTTTTTTTATGGATGGGCGCTTTTTATTTCACTTCTTTTGGA
>NW_015642528.1:2397007-2417409 GCF_001515625.1 Sinocyclocheilus rhinocerous
GCCCGGAACTGCTTCCGTGTACAACTGTTGGCGCAAGCTAGATTAAAGTGATTATTACGTTTTGAATATGGATATTTTTCTTACAAAAACGCATCGATTCGCTACAGGAGGCCTTTGTTCACCCCCCGGAGCCGTGTGAGACACTTTTTTTTTATGGATGGGCGCTTTTTATTTCACTTCTTTTGGACTGAAGCACTACAACACCTGCTGACTGCAATGATAGAGCTTGGAATAGCCAGGACAATTTTTTATATAACTCCGACTGGATTCGTCTGAAAGAAGAAAGTCATATACACCTAGGATGGCTCTGGGGTGAGTAAAACACAGCCTAATTTTCATTTTTGGGTGAACTAACCCTTTAACTGTATGTGCAATACTGTGTGTCTTCAATGCGCATATTTCAAAAATTACACAAGTACCATAATGAATGAACACTATAATATTAATTTGTCTTTTTTCTTTTTGCATCCTAACCACACAGCTTTGCTCAGCCCCAGATGCCTCCGCTCCCTCTTGACGAGCGCATAGTGGTTATTCAGCGCCCCAAAAGTTTGGCCTTGCGCGTGGCCTCCCCACCAACCACTTCACAGTCTTCCTCACACCGCCCAGCCACTCACAACGAGCCCCCACCCCGCTTACCACAACCCCAACCCCCACCACCCCATTCCCATCCAGGTTCCAAATACCTGTCTCTGGAATGCAAGCACAGGCAATCTTCCCATGTTCAGAGAGATAAAGGAGAACGAGGTGCTCCCTTTGAGGGCAGCGGCCACAATACTAGCCATTGTCACAGCAATGGGACAGTAACTTTAGGTCCCAGACCTCACAAGCACACGCATACCATTGATATTAAAGTGTCTTTGGACAAAGGTGGAAGAGGAGGATCTTACATAGACAAAGGCCGCACTCACTCAACAGAGAACAAGATGAGGAAAATGGACGAGGTAAAGTTGCTAATGTGCAAGTACACAGCAGGTTGAGTGACATCTTTATAATGTGTTGTTTTGACAATTCGACAATTCAGAAAGATGAACATAATCTCTTCACATAGCCAGTCCCACTTGAATGTACTGACCTTGATTTAATTTTCTCATCTTCCATTAGGCTGGATGCCTTTCTGCACTGATGGTATTCAAATTAAAATTATATTTCAGTTAATCTGTGGGGTGCATAATCCTCGTTAGCCTAGCTTCAGAAGAATGCCAGAGTTACATTGATGCCCTAGTAATGTAACTCAAGTTCAAGTTTTTCTCCTTAAACACTTTCTACTTTTAATTCTTTTTCTTAAAACTCAGACTGCTTTATTCTCTGTTTTATTTCTTACTGAAACTCGTTAACAGTCGGCGGCCAATAGTCTCCCCCAACCTCAACTTCATGGGCCAGCTGCTAGAGTTTGAGAGAGACCTCAACTCTGGGGTAACACCTCGCATCCTCACCCCCAAACTGAGTGGCCTGGAAACACAAGTTTAAAAGGGTGGCGCAAAAAAGAAGATTGTGAGAAAACGAGAAGGAGATAAATAAGAAGAGGGAATTGATGGACAGAAATGGATGGATAAAAAAACATGGGTAAGAATAAAGCCATTTAACGATAACAAACAGTTAAGGATTTGAAGAGAGATGACAGAAATAACTAGAAGATGAAAGCAGTCCGAAAGAAATAGAGGAAATAGTCTTGATCTATTTTAATTGAAGTATCTCCACGCTTTCTGTTTCATATAAATAGCACTTATTTGACAGTTGGCAAATGAATGTTTGTGCTACCCACCCTGATACTCTGTTAATTATGTGCCAAGTTTTAATTCAAAATAATAACTCAATTCACTTTTTTAATTAATTAAGTAATTAAGTAATTTTTTAATTATTACTATATTATTATTATCAAACTTGGTTAAATACAAATGCTGTATAAAAGTATTTTGGGGGAAACAAATGCAATCAAAGAACACTCTGGCTGTCAAGCACAGAAAAAGATCTGATGTGTTGAGACTCTCAGAACTGTGACATGCATCACATTCGAGACCCAAGAGCTGTAGCAAACTTCAAACTCCTTTTCCACTGTGCACAGAACGTTTCTAGACAGATTATTTTTGATTTGGGAGATCATTTGAAGGCACTTTTTGGGTTACTTTGCGTTAGCTGCCAACTATTTATAAATGTGTCCACTGACATGAAGATTCATCTTGCCTTTGAAATTTTTTCGATACTGCTATTTTTGTTACTTTATTTTACATCTTGCATTCTTTATCTTAGTGTCTTTGTGTGGGAGGTGTGCAATAGTGTTGATGTGGAAGTGGAACTGATTTAAGTAATTTTCACTTCTTTTTTTTTTTCATGGGACATGAACCAGCCATTCTAATGGCAGATATTATCCAAAAATCATATATTTCTTTTTTATTTCTTGCTTATGATATTTAACAGATGGCAATTTGTATAAAGCACTGTGTAATGAAAAACAATGTGTTAATAGGAAAAGTGGATAATAGGCTATAAAATAGGTTTTTTATTTTCTGTCTTGTTTATTCAACTCGCTATTTATTTTACTTTGGGCAGGCAGTGCAATGGCTTAAATTTACTCTTAAATTTTACTTACTTAAAAATTTACTTAAATTTTTTTTGCTTTCTATATGTTTTGTTTTTTTGTTTGTTTTTGTGCTGCAGATGGTGATAAGAATTTTACATTTTTAATATGGAATATGTACACTGTTTATTGCTGTGCGAAATTACTGTGACTGGAGCAGATTGGGCCAAGTCATCAACATGAATCTCACTCTTTAGTATGAGTTGAATTTGCGATTCAAAATTGCACATCAAGGTGACAAGTAGATATTTATAGTTTATGCAAAATCAGCATGAAAGTTCCAAGGTGATAGCGTGCAGGTGTGGCTAAAACATTAAATGGTTTTCCATCATTTGCTTTTCTGTCATATTCAGTTCATTGCATAAGAAAAATGAACACCCTTATCAGTTTTAATGCCTGCCCTATTTTTAAACAGCCTGCCTAATTTGACCATGATCAGATTTTAGTGCTCTCAGGACTGTAGGCAAACAATCTGGTTTTGTATTACGTACCACAAAGGAAACCAGAGCCCCTTCCTCCATTTAAATTCTTCCTTCATTTTCCTACCTTCTTTTTCTTTCTCTATGTCCTCTAAGAGACTATGCATTATTATGGGAATACATTCTGTGAAAAAGACTCGGTTCACTCAGTTCACTGTGAAACATTCTTCTTCCTGCATATTGTCAATTTTTCAGCCTTGGTCCTTGAAGCCACCTCTCCTCAGTCTTGTCTGCTGTCTCTGAGCTCTTATCTTCCTCACTGAGCCACTGGACCTTCACACACCACTGCTGTGTCTCCATTAATGTGCTCTGCCCAGCAGCGCGTGACAAAGTATACTATTTTGCATTTCAGTTCAAAACCCCCCTACAGTACCTACAGTAAAGACACGTGAAGGTGTTTTCTTATAGGTACAAGACCTCAGAAATGCCCCCAAATTTTAACATCTGTCTGATTTATCTAAGATGGCTGCTATGGATGACCAGTTCAGTGCCATTGCTGTGTTATTTTAGAGTCAGCTGCTGCTTGTATTTGACGCGCTGACAGTTTCTTTCTGTCTCTCTCTGCTGACAGTGTTTTTGTTGGACTCTGTAGCTTGATTATGCCCTGAGGAAACGATTCGGTAAGCAACACCTAATAAAAAGGTCTCAGTGAGGTGACAGAGTGCCGAGAAATCAGACAAGTCTTAATCTATAAAGCAGGATTGGGCAAAATTTGGAATTCAAGAATCGGCCTCCTCTTTTAGTTCATAAGTTTGAATTTGATTTGAATTGACCACATGCCACAGCATATTGAATTGAAATGACATGAAGAGGAATTCAAAGAAATTCAACACACACTTGTGATTTATCTAAGATGGCTGCTATGGATGACCAGTTCAGTGCCATTGCGGTGTTATTTTAGGGTCAGCTGCTGCTTGTATTTGACGCGCTGACTGTTTCTTTCTGTCTCTCTGCTGACAGTGTTTTTGTCGGACTCTGTAGCTTGATTATGCCCTGAGGAAACGATTTGGTAAGCAACACCTAATAAAAAGGTCTCAGTGAGGTGACAGAGTGCCGAGAAATCAGACAAGTCTTAATCTATAAAGCAGGATTGGGCAAAATTTGGAATTCAAGAATCGGCCTCCTCTTTTAGTTCATAAGTTTGAATTTGATTTGAATTGACCACATGCCACAGCATATTGAATTGAAATGACATGAAGAGGAATTCAAAGAAATTCAACACACACTTGCATGCCCTCATGTCTAGAATCCATGAAACATCCCACACAATACTGTACACAATAATTTCAATACTAATTCCTTAAATTTAAATTTGAATCACAATTCTCCTTTTTGCTACCTCAATTCAAATTCAGGAATTGAATTGGAATTTAAAAGGCATGCTCAGTTCTGTTATGAATGCCACACAACCCTGCTAAACATGGATGCTGCTGCTAAGCATTTAGACTAACAATAGTATTTTTAAAACTTGAATTATTTCTACTTTAGAGTATAATTGCTAAACAGATCCTTTGGTATCTTACATGAAGTACTTTTTTTTCTCCATTATTTCTTTGAATCCATCATTTACCATTTCATTAAAACTGCCAGTTGCCACCCCCAAGTCTGCATGAGAAAATGTGTAAAGTGTGTTTTACGAGAAAATAAATGCCGGGGATGCCTTTTGGTACAATAACCGTCTTCCGAGTCAATGTAGCACCTATTAACGGAAAGAAATGGATGCACTTGGAAGTTTTGTAATTGTTTGGATTTGTTTTGCTCTGTTATATATCTGTTTGCTGCACAAAAGTGTGCATGTGTGTGGATGCGAGAAGTCAGTCTTTGTGTTTTCTGTGTGCTAGACATGTTGAGACAAGAGTTATGTGGGTGAAACTTTCCTACCATTTTATCAAGAATCCCAACCTCAGGCCTGTTAAATGTCCATTGGCACAGATCAAGCTTCTCTGTAAGCTTGCATCTGTCAATGCCATGAGCCACTGCTGTATGCCTTCTTTACCCTTCATTTGCTCTTCCAGACATTGGGGGAAAATTTACCTCTTTGTACATTCAATCATACCTTTCACTGTAGATAAAAAATATCGCGTAGGCGTACCAAAAACACCTGGTAACACTGAATGAATAGCGCTGGACATTACAGACCTCGCGAATTGCTGTTGGCTGTCCACATCTTGAGTATCTCATTGTATGAAAGCTGAATTTGTTTATAAAATGTGTGCAAAGCATTGAAACTGGATACTATATATGACCAGTATTTCCTGTGTTGAATAATCTTATATACAGTATATGGTTTGCACATAGAAATTAACTAAATGTAAAGTTTTGTGTAGAATTTGTTTGTAAATTTGTGAATTGATTCTTTCTGTGACTTTATTCATGTATGTAATGCTTGTTCTTTTTTTTTATTATTATTATTATTATTGTTATTATCTAATTTTTGTGCCAAATACTGAAATGATGGTTGGCATCTTAATATTGACAAAAAAGAAGTACCCTCTAGGACAGAACATGTTTGAACTGCTCGGTTATCAGTGTTTTACCTTGTTCCCCTGGCAATGTTGTTGTCATACTCTGTTACTGTAACTTTACACTTTACCTGCTGATTTTCTTACCCACTAACCTGCTAAATTGCTCATTGAAATGTTATATTTTCAAATGTTAATTTGTTTTGTTTCGTCATGGCAATTTGATCAGAGACTCTTTGGGTAGAGGTTTATAGCGATTCCTCAAGGGTTGTACTTTGATGTACTTTGAATGCATGTTACTCCAAACTGACCTTCCAGTCTTCTCTCCCCTTCCTACTGACTCAGCCGTTCTCCCCCGTGAGAATTCAGTGCCCACGCTGCTTCAGAGAGAAGACGGACACGGCAGCCTGTGTTGGTTTGACCATATACTTGTGCGTACTTCGGTTTATCGCTGACAAATGATGGGGCTTCATCCTTTACCCTGTTTAAAACTTTACTGTGAGAGACTGTGATACTGTTGTGAAGCAAAAAACGATTAAAAGTGTTAGGCTGATCCTTGCCGGTAATGACTATGAGAATAACGTACCTCTTAAAAAAAAAAAAAAAGATTGGCTTGTAATAGAATTGTTCATCAATATGATGTTCTCGCAAAGCTAAAAAGATTTGTTGAAATAAATTTTTTTTACAAATTGACAATGGTGTAGTGTTTCTTTTTTATGGCCTCTCTTACCAAAAAGTAGTATACTTCAAGTTTATTTTATTAAGTATACTTAAGTAAAGTTCAAGTATATTTTAAGTATACTTTATGTAGTAAGCATACAAATATCAGCGTACTAGTAGTATACTTGTAAGTGTACTATTTCAATACTAACAAAAACATTTTATTCTAGCTTCATGCATTCTTTTTTAAACACTTGAATGTGGTAAGTTTCATTAAAAAATAAAGAAACAACATTTTGAACAAAAAGCTGAAAAAAAGACTATGAATTGGATTCAGAATGATAATCAAAACATAGATAGAGTCGATCAACACCCCAAAGCTTGACAGTCATTAGTACCTCTTCATTGGTCGACATTTTATTCCATTACGTTACACAGTTTTGATGCTGTTTTATGTCTGATGATCGTGTTAGATTACATGTGGAAGCATCTGTTGTTTCGGTTTCTTCTTCACTTGTGTTTTTTGGAAATTCTGTACAGAAGATGTGTACTAGCGCCCCCTACCGTATAACAATGAAAACACGGATTCTAGGAGCACAAGTATACAGTAGCTCAAATATATTTAGACTTTTTCAAGTATAAGTCAAGTATACTTAAATGTCATTTTAAGTATATTTCTGAGAAGAACAGAAAAAGTAGACTAAAAGTATAATTTCCTATTTTTTGTTTAAAAGAAGTATACTAATAGCACACTTGAATAAACTTATTTTTCGTAAGGGCTGTGACACAAAACGCATATTGGTATCTAGAACAGTCTAGCACTCTCATAAGCCCACCCAAACCAGGACCAGTTCATTCAGAACCAGGAATGTTGGTTTGGAAATTATTGGTTGTTACAGTATAGTCAATGAGCTGTCAGATTACCATTGACAAATCAGCAGGGCAGCCCACCAGTTACATAACCGTTAGTTGCCGTGTTGTGCGACTGCGCTGTGATTTAGCTCCCTGAGGGCTTGGATCAATAGCCAGCATGGTCTAATACAGGACACCTATCATATCAAAGCGAATCCTGGGTGCAGCTCTCTCCAGTCTCGGTTTCCATTAGCTTTCCTCATTGTGGTCTAATCTCCTCAGTGTCAGTGAGAAAAGCTGGAGGAAGGATGCCTCCTGCGACCGCCTACTTCCAGGCCACTTCAGCGTTAAGTCAGAATGATAGAACAAAGTTAAAATGGTAGAGTGCCTGAGAGGGATGAGTAGAGAAACTGGGACAAAGGCTTTTAGTGTGTGGAATCGTGTGCACGTGTGAGAGGCCAGCATAAGAATGCTCAAGGCAACGCTGCTGATCCATGTCCCCAAAATCCCTCCGTAATATTGGTGAAACTTGATGACTCAATTCTGCCTGGTCTTGAGGGCATGACTGTTATGTGATAAGTGCATTTGAATTTACTGGAAGTTCTTTTTTCTAATTAGAAATGGATAACAGCTTTCTTCTGTTTTTGAATTTGATTGGCTGAGTGGCATTCCAATAGTGGCCTGAAACATGCTAAATGATTAGCCAGCATATACTTGCATTTGGTCCTGAATTGCGTAACAACACATTTTGCAATGCAACAACATGCAAAATCTTGCATCGCTAAAAGCTAACAGCCAAAAGCCGAATGCACGTATGCCCGATTTGAGGTATTACAAGTAACGTGTGTTACGAAATCAGATTACTTTTTTTTCAAGAAACTAAAGTAACGCATTACTTTTAAATTTACAACAAAAATATCTGAGTTACTTTTTCAAATTAGTAATGCGTTACTTTGTTTTCCCATTTATTGACTGACGGCTTTCCTGTCCCCATGTTGAGAGAAATTTAGTGCAGAGGAATTGTGTTAACGTGCGCTGTGTAAACATGATGGTTGCTGTAGTTTTAGACTAAATAGTTCTAGTTCTAGACTAAACAGATTTATTATTCCTCAAAATTAATAAAAACAGTGAAAACTCAAAAAAATATTACGCAAACCTGCAATAATTAAATGTTAGCACAAAAATGTGTAAATGTTTGTACAGTAGTCAACATTTGAAGTGGATCAAAACCTTTCATCAAAGTTGTCCAAAAACCTAAAACCAAAATGCGTTCTTGTCTTAGGACAACTTTGATTAACTTTTCTGATCCACTTCAAATGTAGACTACTGTATTTAATCCCATTTTATTAACCAGTGTCTTTGCTGCTGACCTTCAGTAATCCAATTCAACCATACGAATTATGCAAAAAATTATTTTAGATAAACATAACATTTGTGTTTCTTTTTTGTGATTTGAGCTTTTTGAATTTACATTTCCTTCAGCCTGGGGCGTATTCATTTCAGGGAGTAACACAATATTGTAATGCATTACTTTTAAAAGTAACTTTTCCTAACACTATATGTTTCTTGCCATACAGTCCAAAAGACAGTCATTTTACTGAATCATTTGCAGCTATTTCACACATCAAAATAGTAATGATACAATTCAGGCAGAAAACAAAAAGACCACTGGATGATTTGCAAATGTTTACTATTGCTTATCAACTTGTGAATGAGGCAATGACCAGTTGCATAACGGTATCCAAAAAAAAAATGTATCAAGGAGACTCTTTTTTTAATTGGAGGCTTAATTGTGCCCCAGAACTGATGAAAAGCAAGAAACACCCCTGCCTCCACATCAATAATTTACATAATTACATATTCTTTGCATTGCCAAAATAGCTTAATCATTGTTATCTAATGATAACTTTTTATAGAAGCATTCATTCTCTGTGTTTTGAGGCACGTTTCACTAACTCTCTCTGGAGTCATCAAACGTTACCCAGCAACACTTCTTTTTTAGATGTAAGGGAAGCATTACTGACAAACAAATGAACACTTTGTGAGCTCAGTAGTGCTGTTGAAATTGACATAATATCTCAATCTGCGCTGTATACAAATATCAGAAGACCCGTGGGTATAAAACAGGGATTATGCAAAAAGGCTTTAGATGTAATATATGTAGGTGTGGCTTATGCGCCTCCTCAAATCACCTGTGGCAGGCAAATGTTCTTATTTAGTACCTGCACCTGTGAAGAGGTTGAGAGGCAATCCTGCTTTATGGTTTAATTTCAACAATGTACTGACAGAACCAGGACATAATGTTTGCACAAGAAAAGGACAATTTAATATTTGCGCATTCTTGGAAAACACCACAATCAGCATGAAAAAACACTGGGGACCTCTGGGGACTTGTGAAGAAAGGATGGGGACTGCATGGGGAGAAAATTCTAGATAAGTGTCAGGCTTTGCAAACACCATCAGAGCAACTGAACATCTAATTTTAAGGTATTGTGAATGATTTCTCTACAGAAGAATTTCTAAGATATATTATTATTTGTAAGATATGTTTTTAGAAATTTGGCATTTTTAAAATGTAGTTAATTTGTTCTTATTATTTATGCATTTAATTATTGAATAAATTTATCAGGCACTGGTACAGTCTGAAAAAAAATTATTATGAAATCCTGAAATGTTGCAGGAAACAGTTTTCTCTGTAGAAATATTTTTCCTGTTGGGGAAAACAAAAATAAGCAAATATTTTTTCCATCCCAGATTAGTGTGATTTGGTTGCTCGAGGGAAAATAAATGAAACAGTGCTGTAAGCAAGGCATTTCCATATGCAGAGTAAATGTTGTGGTCTTAAAGTACATGATGTAAATATCATGGGTGGTAAGATGCTGTGAACGTTGCCCGGTCAGGTGCACATAATGAGTCTCACGAGGCCAAACCATGGAGACGGAATTCTTCAGAGACTTCCTCGTAGTGGCAGAAGCCCTAGTATTTCCCTCGAAAAAAACAGCTTGGCCTTTCTGAGATTTCTCACCACTCACTGAACTCATCTGTAATTCACAGAAATTTGTATCAAATATCCATTTACACTGCTTCGTAATATATTGTTCCTCTCAATGTCTTTCGTTCTCTTCCAGTCCATGGCACGCTCCAGATGCAATGGAAAGATCCTATGTCTGTGTCTCTTGCCTTGTGTGATGGTAAGTCACCTGTTGGTGTACATCATGGTGTCCATATTTGTAGCCGTCTCCTACTCCCCTCCTCTACCGCAGCTGCCCCTCCATTTCATTGCCACTGGAGTCTCCACAAACTCGGGAGCTCTTGCATCCCATCCAGTTCGGCCCTTCTGGAATCTCAGACTAGAGGACGGGGCACTGTGGAACCGCCTCCAGCACATTTGGGACAGAGAGCACAACCCCATATTGAGAGGTAACGGAACAAGGTCCAAAGGTCAAAGCCTTGATGCAATACATCTGCAAGAGACGGGTAAAACTGGTGCCTGTGAACAAGACGCAGCTTGGGCGTCTCACCTGCCTGACTTTAACACCCTTCCTGATCAAATGAAGGATTTTGTCCTGTCCATGCACTGCAGGCATTATGCTATCCTTGTGGACCAACCCAACCTGTGTGCTGGGCAGGAGTCTACAACACCGTTCCTTCTGATGGCAATCAAATCGCAAGTCGGGAACTTCGAGAACAGGCAGGCCATCCGAGAGACATGGGGAAGGAGCGGCTGGATCCAAGAGGACAGTGGAGGAAGAAGATGGTTAGTACGCACTGTCTTCTTGCTTGCGAGGCAGGACACAGAGACAGGGCCTCATCCAGACCTGAGCGCCCTGTTGAAGTTGGAGAGCAGCACCCATAAGGACATCCTCCTGTGGGACTTCAAAGACACTTTCTTCAACCTCACCCTGAAGGATGTCCTTTTCTGGGACTGGCTTTCAAAGCATTGTTCTCATGTCCACTTCATTTTCAAGGGAGATGATGATGTGTTTGTTAGGACTAAGGCTCTACTGGACTACTTAAACCATGTTGGAGTACAAAAGACGCATGGAAATAAAATGAAAGAACGGGACGATTTTGTTGCGGGGGATGTTATTGCCAATGCCTGGCCCAATCGGCAACCTGATACTAAATATTACATACCCGAAAGCTTCTATAAAGGAACGTATCCGGCCTATGCAGGAGGCGGAGGGGTGGTTTACACTGGTGCTTTGGCTTTACGTCTGCAGGACGTCTCTCGATGGGTCAGCTTGTTTCCAATTGACGATGTTTACTTAGGAATGTGCCTTCACAGGCTCGGGGTGTCCCCCACTCATCATTCAGGTTTTCTTACCTTTGACCTTCCAGAGGACCTGCGGGAGAAGCCGTGTGCGTATCATAATGTTCTCCTAGTCCATAAACGCACCCCGAAAGAAATGTTAACCCTGTGGAAGGAGCTACAGGTTCCTCCTCAGGAGTGCTAGTGTACACTTTTTCATGAATTCAAATGAAGGTAAAGGATGCCGCGGGGACCTGGACTTCAAAGATATTTTCATATTTACCACAAGGTATTTTCATGCCAGTTGGGCATGTTAATTTGCATACGAGGCCCTAATTTTTCTGTGATGTTGGGCTGTGCTCAGAGCTGTGCGTGCAGTGGTTATTATAAGGAGATCAAATTGGAATGGCAAGACAGTAGACGAGCTAAAAGTAGCATACAACATGGTTGACTTCGTAATACGGGGTTCTTGGTAGAATGGTTCTTGTTCTATGGGAATAAGCATGTGAAAGAATATCTAGTGGACAATTGTAGAGTCTCATGTTGTTGTTGTTATTATCATTTTAAAGGATTTAGAAGTTTGTGGCCCAAACACCAGGAGTTATGTCATAATGGAGTGAATCAAAAAATTTTCATCAACATCATTCAGCGTTGTATTAAAAAATCTACTGGTTCAAAAACAAAAGCTTTACTATTCTATCTGAAGCGTTTCAGAGAGTTTGTAGAACTTCCTGTTATTGGACTGTTATTTTTACACTTGGAATGTATATGCATTTTCTGCTCTGTTCAGTGTCACATATGTGTCATTTTCTCTCGTTAGCGTAAGAATTCCTGATGTGAAAACAGCTGGAAAGAATGATTCAAGAGTATCTGGAGTCCATTTTGGAGATCTTGCTGTACAAGTGCTTCTCAGCAAAATGATCTGGATGCCTGAAAACCCCACAGACATTGTCATCTGGTTTAGGCCTTGTGGGCCTAATTATAGCCTGGTGTTGTCGGTGGCATAATCTGAATTACAACAACAAAACATTATAATGGGAAATAATGAATGACAATAATGAACAATGGATGATTTATTTGATCATTTATCATACAATTGATTTACATGACATTATTTAGATGTTTGTGCATTCATCTGTTTCATGAGATTTAATGGTAACTGCCGTTTTATGAACTCAGAGCTTTATTGTTTGTTTCACTTATTTTAATGATTTCATTTGCATCTCTTGTTAGTGTGTTTAATATTAATAATGGAAATATTTTCACTTATATTTTCACTTATTTCACTGTTGTCCTCCAAATTTATGTTAGTAATAATCATGCCAAATGAAGCTTGTATTTTCTTAATTATGTTATGTACAGTCAGATTTTGCAATTAAATCTGTTAATCACTATTACTTCAACTGTTGGTGTTTTTTATTTCTCCAAAGCAAACAATTATTGGGTTGTTTATATCTTAATATATCATAATTACTACACTTACAGTGGTTATATCATTTGTTTGAATTTCAAATGTAATTGTACTAGGCCTACTCTGCGAGTAGGTGCAGCCCATAGCAAACTTGTAAAACAAATTGATAAAAGTTAACAAGTTGAGAGATTTTTAATTTTCATGTCTCCTTTGGAACATTGGCTGTAATATCTCATTTGGCTGTATTTTTGTTTTGTATCTTTCTAGGGAGTTTCTTCTCACTTCAACTTGCTCACTAGGGAGTGTGAGGCACTATTTTCTGTAGAGTTATTTAGTGCCATTTAAGAATAATAACTGTGAAAAGAAAAGTGCTATACAAAAATGTCTAAACTGAAATGAAAATGTTTCTCTCTTCACGTTCGTGCATCTAATATTTATAAATTAAAGTAATTACTTTCCAGGTAAGTTTTTACAAATATTTTACAATGAAAATATAAATAAATTTTGCAAACTAAAACATTTAACAACATGGAATATAAAGCCAGTTATTTATTACAACATTTATTACAGCATATTGTTACAAAAAACGTTTCTTACCACAGTATTGTTATGCAGTATAAATTAGTTGTATAAATGAGGACAGCTGCCTGCTATATACTGAAGCAAGTCAAAACTGCATAGAGATTAACGACCTCCAAATTAGTAGGTGGCGCTGCAACTCCATCTTTGTCCATTTAACCCGGAAGTTGTCAGTGCAGGACCGCGTTCATCATACGATTGTCTTGTTGCAGTAGTGCTAGTTGTGTTTTAGTATTTACATTTTTTCTGATCAAATAAATACAAAATAATGTCTTAATAACAACGCGCACAGTATAAGTTAGCTTTGAGACTATGGCGTCTTTGTACTGTTGATATTACGTAAATCTACCGGTTCGCCGTGTCATAATCAACTGAAGTGCAGCAAGACACATATAAGGTAGCACATTTAGTCCGCGAACAGACCCGATATGGGTTCATCAAAGAAACACAAAGAGAAGGAGAAGGACCGGGATCCAGAGGACCGGCACCGTGAGCACAAGAAACACCGTCACAAGGATCGAGACAAGGAGAAGGACCGCGAGCGAGAGAAGAGAAAGAGATCCCGCTCCAGAGAGAGGAGCAGCCGGGGAGCAGAGAAAGACAGGAGCGGTAAAGCAGAGAGGAGCAATGCGGAGCCAAGAGTCAAGAAAGAGAAGCTTGATCTTGCTTTCGAGGACAACAGCGGTCAGTCATCCTGTCCACAAACTTTAGTAGTTACTAGAACTTTGTTGACTTGCTGTTCTACACCACTGTCATCAAAATATACTTTAGAAAAATTATGAAAGCGTGTTAAACTCTGTGAAGGAGATCATGTCATTGTCCCACTTGAAAGAATCTCTATGGCTTTGATAGAAGTCTTTGAGTTGGTTGGTGCTCATGTTTGTCAACATCCTGTTTTGCAGAGCCAGGTCCCAAATCTGCCAGTGGTGATGCTTCACTCAGCATTGAAGAGACCAAGTATGTTTTGTAACGTACTTTTATTTGTAATGGGAAGGGAACATGTAGTACATTTAAATAAATGTATATTTTGCTAAACATTATTTCTTTTTGTTTTGCAGTAAACTGAGGGCCAAACTAGGTTTGAAACCCCTTGATCTCAATGAAAGCAAGAAAGGTAAGAATTTGATGACCATGTTACATCCAAGTGCTATTTTATACACTACCATTCAAAAGTTTGAAGTCAGTAAAAATGTTTTTGTTCACTTGTAATAATTAGAAAGCAACAGTCAGTCAGACATTCAGTACTGAAAAAATGTATCTGTTTACAAAAAAAAAAAAAATTAATCAGCTCAACTGTTTTCAACATTGATAATAACAAGAAATTACTTCTGAAGGATCATGTGACACTGAAGACTGGCGTAATGGCTGCTGAAAATTTTGTTTTGTGTCACAAGAATAAATTTGATTTTAAAGTATATTCAAATTTAAAACAATTATTTGAAACTGTAATATTTCACTGTTTTTACTATATTTTTGATCAAATAAATGCAGCCTTGTGAGCATATATGAGACTTCTTTCAAAAACATTAAAATTATCATACTGACCCCAAACGTTTGAATGTTAGTGTACGCGTTTAATTGCTTTGAATGCAACATCTTATTTGATGCTTTTTCCCCCTAAATCTATAATTGTTTGATGATATCTCAGAGGCTGGAACCAAGGAGGAGCCCCTCCTGGCCGAGGCCATCAATCCTGTCCAGATCAGACAACAGGCTGAGATGAGAGAGAAACTGGCTGCTCTTAAAGAGAAGCGTCTGCTCAATCAGAAACTGGGGTAGGAAGTTTTTACCACCTGCAAAAGATAACAGAACTTCTACTATTACAGTTCCATGTTAGTCAAACTAAATCAAACATTAAATCTTACTAATATCAGCCTATCTGGCTTTTTTTGCATCTTCAGGAAAGTGAAGGCACTTGGAGATGAGGAGCCATGGCTGGACGACACAGCTGCCTGGGTGGAGAGGAGTCGCAAACTAGCCAAGGAGAAGGAGATGGCGGAGAAGAGGGTGAGGATAGAGAGAAGAGACAACCAAATGACTGGCTTTATGTTTCGCTTGGCCTTTAGCAGTCTTTTTATTTTGTTTTCTGTGCAATTCCTTTCTCAACAGGCCAAGCTCCTAGAGGAGATGGATGAAGAGTTTGGTGTGAGCAATCTGGTTGAGCAGGAGTTTGCACAGGAAAAGAGGGTGTGTGACCTTACTGATGCTTTCTTGTTCCCCTCTTTCTCAGTCACAATCCCCGCCAGGACAATATTCAAAGCCCCTCTAAAGTATTTCTGGTACTTCTGATGTAATGCCACAATTACTCATTTTCAGATATTTTTTATTTACACTAGGAGTGGAAATATTAAAATAAATAATTATATTATAATATACAGTGTTGGAAAGGTTACTTTGGAAATGTAATAGGTTACAGATAACCTGTCAGGTTACCTGTCATCATAAAAAATAAAGCAAACACACAAACCCAAATAGGAAATGAAACGGTTATTAAATAAGCATGTGTCCTCTTTTGTGTCCTAAACTCCTGAAACATTGGTGTCTCATACTTTAGAGCAGTAAATGCAATTGGGGATAAAAATAAATGAAATCTATATGTGTGGGAAAATATTCAGATGGAACCTCCTTTGTAATCGTTAACATTTTCATAAGTAACTGTAATTTAATTACACTTTTTTTTCTCAGTAACTGTTACTGATTGCAGTTACATTTATTTTGTAATTAAATTAGTAACACCATTACATAAAACTAATTACTCACTGACAGTTATACAAAAATTATACACAATAAATAATTATCGATCATTTAAATTAAGTTCTATACATTTTAATAAATGAATGATTTTTTTGTTTTACTCACAAATAGCAATTTCTCACCAATAACACATTTTACAGATGGCCATAACTAGAAAATTTTGTTCACTTTATTAATGTACATGACTTTTCCATGTCTAGAAATTACACTTTTAAAATTAATTGGGTGAATTAAAATAAGAAATATCACAGTTTTTAGCTGTTTTAACTCATTTTAAGTTATCTGTATGCCCCCTTCAAAGTTTACTGAGACTCTCTATTTGGCCCTGGTCCCTTACTTAAAAACCACTGCTTTAATCCGCAGAAAAACTGATTAAAAATATCAAAAGAAAATAGCTTTGATCATGTAACAGTTGTTGGTAGAAAGGTTTCTCTTTTTTATATAGGTATGTGTTTCTTTGTGATGTGTTATATTACTATCATAGTACTGCAATATCCACTTATGTTGATTTGATTAATCTGTTTTTACTAACCAGAGCGCATACAGCTCACGTGATCTCAAAGGGCTGAAGGTTCAACACAAGATGGACTCTTTCAGAGAGGGGGAAACAGTTATCTTAACTATAGAAGACAAAGGTGAGGTAACATGATGATGCTGAATGTGGATAAATGCACTGTTGCTTTAGATGAACAAGCATCTGCCAAATTTCACTGACACCACCTACACACACTCTCATGGGCACACTCATAGTTTCTCTGCGTGGGTGATTTTCACAGGCGTTCTGGAGGAGGAGGAGGACGTGCTGGTAAATGATTACTCACTGACAATTATACAAAAATTATACACAATAAATAATTATCGATCATTTAAATTAAGTTCTATACATTTTAATAAATGATTTTTTTGTTTTACTCACAAATAGCAATTTCTCACCAATAACACATTTTACAGATGGCCATAACTAGAAAATTTTGTTCACTTTATTAATGTACATGACTTTTCCATGTCTAGAAATTACACTTTTAAAATTAGACGGGTGAATTAAAATAAGAAATATCACAGTTTTTAGCTGTTTTAACTCATTTTAAGTTATCTGTATGCCCCCTTCAAAGTTTACTGAGACTCTCTATTTGGCCCTGGTCCCTTACTTAAAAACCACTGCTTTAATCCGCAGAAAAACTGATTAAAAATATCAAAAGAAAATAGCTTTGATCATGTAACAGTTGTTGGTAGAAAGGTTTCTCTTTTTTATATAGGTATGTGTTTCTTTGTGATGTGTTATATTACTATCATAGTACTGCAATATCCACTTATGTTGATTTGATTAATCTGTTTTTACTAACCAGAGCGCATACAGCTCACGTGATCTCAAAGGGCTGAAGGTTCAACACAAGATGGACTCTTTCAGAGAGGGGGAAACAGTTATCTTAACTATAGAAGACAAAGGTGAGGTAACATGATGATGCTGAATGTGGATAAATGCACTGTTGCTTAAGATGAACAAGCATCTGCCAAATTTCACTGACACCACCTACACACACTCTCATGGGCACACTCATAGTTTCTCTGCGTGGGTGATTTTCACAGGCGTTCTGGAGGAGGAGGAGGACGTGCTGGTAAATGTGGGTCTGGTGGACAAAGAGAAAGCAGAGAAAAATGTGGAGCTAAAGAAGAAAAAACCAGATTATAAACCTTATGAAGAAGATGAGAGTGTGGATGACATGGTCATTGTAAGATTGCATCTGAAATTTCAAATTCTCCAAATGCATTTAAACCTCACATGGCCAAAAACACCACTGATACTTGTTATTAACCAATTAAAAAGCCTGCTTTGTGATTTCTTCTTCCTTGCATAACATTCTTTGAATTCTTCCCAGTTAAAGCCAAAGTCTGTGCTGTCAAAGTACGATGAGGAGATCGAGGGGGAGAAGAAGAAGAGTTTTAGGCTGAGTGCTGGAGGTTTTGTGGGAGGTGAGAGAGAGCGGGAGCTGCAGGCCATCAGAGAGAATCTGCGCAATCAGGCCCAGTCTCTGGATATGCCTGCTCTCACCCTAGCCAACGAATACTACACGCCACATGAGATGGTGAGAACAATGTGTTTATGTGCACTGGGTTTTGAATTTGATTTCATTCTTGACTAACGTTCATTTTTTTGACACTAGGTGGGCTTTAAGAAGACCAAATGCAAAGTCAAGAAAATCAGGAAGAAAGAGAAAATACTCAAGGCTGATGACATCTTGGTGGACAAAATTCGAAGCTCAGATTTCGGCTCCAGGTAAAGCCTTCACACACATTTGCTGTTGAATACTCCAGCAACACCAGTTACTTCACCCCAAAACCGGTTCTGGCACTCAGGTCTCGAGGTCGAGGTAGAAAGCATGCAGATGAGGAGGAGGGGGCGGAGCTTGGAGATGTTGCTATGGAAACCAGCAGCAAGGCCAATGATGTCCTCCAGCAGTCAGATGACATTAGAATGGCCGACATGGACATTAGTGATGACGGTAAGAGAGAACTTTTTCATGTCTGAAGTTAAAACCTGTTTTTCTTTTTTTAAGGCATCTGTTCTTCCCTTTGAAATTCAAATGAATTGCATCACTATTCTCTGCACTCACATGCTTTCTCCTTGTCTCTCTCAGAGGACTTCACCCCTCCAGCACCTACTGTATTAGAAGAGGATGAAGCTGAGCAGGAGCTCCAGAAACAGCTTGAGAAACAGAGGAAACTCAGACAAAAACAGATGCTCAAAGACTCAGGAGAAAAGGTCAGCACTTTTCATTCCAGAAGTGTTGCTTTGGCAATGCTGAATTTTATATTTTATTTATTTATATATATATATATTTATACACATTTAAACATATGCACTACCAGTCAAAAGTTTGAAATATTTTTACTATTTAAAATAACTTTTCTTTTTGAATATATTTTAAAATGTAATTTATTCCTGTGATTTCTCCAGTCACATGATCCTTCAGTAATGCTCAAAAAACATTTATTATTATTATTATTATTATTATTATTGTTGAAAACAGCAGAGTATAATTTTTTTTTTCCAGGTTTCTTTGATGAATAGAAAGTTCAGAAGAACAGCATTTATCTGAAATAGAAATCTTTTGTAACATTATACATGTCTTTATCATCACTTTTGATCAATTTAAAGCATCGTTGCTAAATAAAAGCATTAATTTCTATAATTTCTTTCCCAAAAAAAACAACAATTATACTGATTCCAAGCTTTTGAATGGTGTAGTGTATAATGTTACAAACGGTTTTTTATTTCAGATAAATGCTAATCTTTGGGCTGTTCTATTCATCAAAGAATTTTGAAAAAATTTACTCAACTGTTTTAAATATTGATAATCAGCAAATCAGCATATTAGAATGATTTCTGAAGGATCATGTCCCACTGAAGACTGGAGTTATGATGCTGAAAATTTAGCTTTGATCACAGAAAATAAATTATTTAAAAATACATTCAAATAGAAAGCAGTTATTTTAAATAGTAAAAATATTTCACAATAGTAGTGCTTTGCTATATTTTGGATCAAATAAATGCAGGCTTGGTGAGCAGAAGAGAATTCTTTAAAAAAACATTAAAAATCTTACTGTTTAAAAAACATTTGACTGGTAATGTAGGTAGATAGATGGATAAATATATTCACTGATAATGTGTTATATTCTAATCTACTAGATCAAGTCAGTAAAATTACAAAGTAAAATGTAACAAATTGCTACTTTTAATACCAGTAATTACAATAATTTTAATCTGTGTTAATCCTATGTTCCATAATACTTTTTTAATTATTAACAATATTGTTTATTCGGCTGTTTCTTTTGTATCTTTCCCTGTATTGGTGTTTTCAGGTGGTTCAGCACATTAATCAGTTGGTGAAGACAGGAGATGATGACAGCGACCCAGACAAAAGGAACAACATTGTCTTTAATGCCACCTCTGAGTTTTGCCGCACTCTTGGAGACATCCCCACCTACGGGCTGTCAGGCAACCGAGAGGACCAAGAGGATATTATGGTACGCACTAGGGCTGTGCGATTAATCGAAATCGTCATAAAATCGCGATTTGAGCTTGCGCGATTTCTAAATCGCTTTATAGCACGATTTTCCACGCCCCCGACCTCCCGCAGTATGCTATCCGAAACAATCAGAATGCAGAGCGCTTAAATGGAGCACGAGAACAGAACAGACCGGGCGGGCATACAAACGTAACCCCAGGTTCACAAACGCCATCTGTGGTGCGTATTTTTTCCGCGCCCATGTTAACGGATCAGAGCGTTCACACTGCACGCGATTGCGGTCCGGCAGTGCGCTCCAGGAGCGGTGCGTCTGCAGCAGTCATGCTGCGATCGTTTCCGCACGGAGG
>NW_015642528.1:2418082-2464509 GCF_001515625.1 Sinocyclocheilus rhinocerous
ACTGCAAACGCGTCCTGTGCGAAAGCAAAATGAGTCCGTGCTGCTTCTGCACCGCATACACATACTGTATAAGCAATAAAGACGGAGTACGTGTGAACTTGGCGCAACAAATCTAGTTCAACATCTGAGGCAACGCCACAAAGAGCTCTATGACCAATGCATGGCAAAAAAAAATCCTTGGACACGGGATTTATTTTTTATTTTTTTCTGCCATATGTATATTCTAGAGACATTTTGTTACACTTTTACTTAGTGATTATGTTGCCTTATGTCTGTTCTAGAGACATGTTACAGCTTTTTGATAAAGCTCTAATTGGTTTTCTTTTGGAAATATGTTTCAAATTCACACTGAATGCATTAATGACTGTAAAGCATGTCTGTGTGTTAAAATCGAAATCGCAAATTGATCAAAGAAATCACGATAGTTTTTTTTTTTTTGTCCATATCTCACAGCCCTAGTACGCACCATCCCAACCCATTTCTCACTTAAGATATATTGTTTCACTTGCTGGTATTAAATGTCTGTTTTGTTTGGGTCATACAGGACTTTGAAAAGGACAATGAGAAAGAAGGAGCCGGACAGTCAGACTCTGATATGGATGACAACGTGGGCTGGAGCACCGTCAACCTGGATGAGGAGAAAAACCAGGCAGATGCGAGTCTTCCACTCTCCTCACTGACAGCAATTCAGTTGGACTGTGAAACCTTTACTTCAACGTGATTTTTCTGCTTACCGTTACAGTTCTCAACGACCTCCACGACTATTCTGGATGAGGAGCCCATTGTGAAATCTGGTCTCGCTGCCGCTCTACTTCTGTGCAGAAACAAAGGTGAGATATCAACCAAATCTGATTTTGAACTGAACAGAATGAGCAATAATGTCTAATTTATTTAAAAAAACATTCACTTAACTCTTTCAGGACTGCTGGACACACAGATGCAGAAAATGGCTCGTGTCAAAGCCCCAAAAGCAGCTCTGCCAAATGATAACTACT
Organism: Sinocyclocheilus rhinocerous; assembly: GCF_001515625.1. Classification (NCBI taxonomy): domain Eukaryota; kingdom Metazoa; phylum Chordata; class Actinopteri; order Cypriniformes; family Cyprinidae; genus Sinocyclocheilus; species Sinocyclocheilus rhinocerous. The sequence goes on from NW_015642528.1 coordinate 2,419,078, forward strand.
GCATCGAAGACAAGATGTAAGTAGATGTAGCAAAACTTTCTCCAGTGGTTGTTTCTTATTTAAAAAAAAAAAATCTAAAGTGTTTCCATTTCCTGTTCTTTCCACCGCAGGAATATCGATGACAAGTACAGCAGGAGGGAGGAGTACAGAGGCTTCACTCAGGATTTCAAAGAAAAGGATAACTACAGGCCAGACATCAAAATCGAATACGTTGACGAATCTGGTCGCAAGCTCACTCCTAAAGAGGTCCGTGCACATGTGTTTGTTCTCAACCAGTCACATCATTAGATAGCTTCCTCCTCCTGAAATGCAGCGTCATTTGTTGTCCTCCAGGCTTTCAGACAGCTGTCCCATCGTTTCCATGGGAAGGGCTCTGGCAAGATGAAAACGGAGCGGAGGATGAAAAAGCTTGAGGAAGAGGCGGTACGTTGTTTTTTTTTTTTTTAGATCGCCAAGCATATTATATCACGAAGCACCATTACCTGACACATTAAAATCATAAAGTCTTAACTCAGGGGTCTAAGTATGGTCACAGAAGTCATGTGACTTTTTGTATGTTTGACTTCCTGTAGCTGCTGAAGAAGATGAGCAGCAGCGACACTCCTCTGGGCACCGTTGCTCTTCTGCAGGAAAAACAGAAGTCCCAGAAAACTCCTTATATTGTGCTAAGTGGCAGCGGGAAGAGCATGAACGCGTAAGTATTTGCTCACGATTTCCATTCCAGCTATTATTCTCCATCTACCTTCTGTTAATTGTCTTTTCATCTTCTTTTCACAGGAATACCATTACAAAATAAATCTGGATACTGTAACCAAACAACAGGTCTTTCACACAAAATCTACTAATTTTAGCTGTCTTTTAAATGAATAAAGTCGCAACTAGTTAAGTGTATATATACATTGTTTTGTGTGTAAATTCATACCCTTGATTTGATTTCTTGATTCATACAATTTTCTGTAGTTCTTTGTGTGTCTGTATTGCAAGCATTTGGGTTTGATTTGTAGGTGTTGTTTAGTACTGATTACACATGACAATAGGAGTATGCTTAAAAGATGTAACTTGTTAGACATTAGGTACATTCAGGAGTTCTTTAGCTGGCATTTGCACCACTGTTTTTGGCCCTACCAGTACTTTAAGTACCAATATCACAATGGTATTAGATGCTGCATTGCCATTTAATCTGGAAAATAATCCCCTGAGTTTTACCCAATTTACACTGATACTAGTGAGTTTTAGACAGCGGACTTCACAAAGAATTTGCTTATCTGTCGAACAGGAAAAAGAAGCTTCAAACTTTTTCTGAGTTTTTTGACTATGCAGGTGGTGATTCTCTCTCATTGTCTGTTGGTAAAACACACTAATTGTGTATCTAAGAAGGCAATAAACTGTCATTTCAACATGGTGAAACACATTTGAAGGGGTGTGACCCGCACCATGTATAATTAAAACACTTTTTATGGAAAATTATGAAACTACGAGTACAGTCTTAATCTCATGTGAGTGCACACCATTCAGATGACGCTTCGCAAGAACACTATAAAACTTTATTAATTAGTTGGTATATTAATAATATACCATGTGATAAAATTGAAACAAGATGTAAAGGGAACAATTAAGAGTGCCAAACACACTCTGACGTCATTAAGTTTTAAAAGTAAAAAAAAAAAATGCATATAACATAAAAAGACAAAAAATAGTGAATCGAGACAAATTTGTGACTGTGCAAACAATAAATCCTTTTTTTTTTTTTATAAAGGTTTCTATAATATTTTCAAATGCAACACCATAATACTAAAGGCCTGTTCACACCAAGAACAATAACTACATTACGGGCAATAATGTTCTGTATATTATAAGTGCGGGGAAAATTTTGTCATCTAAAGTTTATTGACTTTTATCGTTCTTCAGCTGGAAAAACAAAAACGCTCTAAAAATTTATTCCAACAATATCGTTCGTCGTTATCGTTACCGCTGTGGTGTGGATATCCCTACTGTCAGAGAATTAGAACGACTTTTAAAACTGTATCTTTCTTGTTATAGTTATTGCCCTTGTTGTGAATGGGCCTTAACACTGTAACCTCTGGAAGGAGCGCAAAAGCCCAATATTAGATGAATAAAAACAGACTTTACCACAATCACGCAGGTTTTAGTAATGTACTCTAAGGCAATCCTTGCGGGTGTTGACTACTAGCAAGTGTTGTTATTATAAAGATGCATTAAAGGTCAAGTGTATGTAAGTGATCAATTGTATTCAAATGCACATTGTTAGTGCTGTATTTTGTTTTGTATCAGCACCAAGGCACTCTTGAGGCCACTTGGTCCAGAACAGCTATAATTTCTCTCCCTTGGAGCAAATATGATGTGGGGTCAAGAGGTGCGTTGACCTCGCACTCCCAGCCGCTCAACACAGGCAGAGTCAATGATGTTGGGAGCGCTTTTACATCAGCATGGTGTCTTCTGTTCTGAGGATGGCGCTTAGGATTCTCTGGAAGCGATCTGAACTTTATTCCAAGTGTATTTGGGTTTCCGCCATATGGCCTCGGTGTTGATTCATCTAGAAGAAAATGCGGAAAATGTAAAACGAGAAATGTACATTTAGAAAATATAGTCTGGAACCAATCTCTTACCGAAGCTCCAGTGTGTTCTGTTGCGATGTTGCAAAACTGTAAGTGCATCCTCCCTCCAATGATATGTCTCACTTTCAGTAGAGAAAAGTGGATAATTATGCTGCTTATAATTATAAACCTGGAAGAAGAAATGAGTCCAGTTACTTAATGCCAACTTATTGTATTTCCAATGTATTTTCAGGGCTTGTTCAACTCAAAATACTCCTTAAATATTTAATATTTAAGTCAATATTGAATTTTATCATATATATATTTAGACATTTTAGACAGTATTGCTAGTTCTATCATGACAACTCTCGGAGGGTTTGGATGTTAATGTGTTTGGTCTCTGCGGAATAGATCTGCTACGCTGCTGCTGCTGCTGCGGCAGAGCAAGTACCGAGACTTGCTACTTCCAATGCATCCACAACATGTTGTAAGCATGTAAGAAATACTGCTGCTGCACATATAACATATATGAAAACCCCCATATATAGCATACAAGAATCACCCCATAGAGCAGGGGTGTCAAACTCAATTCCTGGAGGGCCGGAGCCCTGCAGAGTTTAGATTCAACCCTAATTAAACACACCTGATCCAACTAATCAAGTCCTTCAGGCTTATTTGAAAACTACATGGTATGTGTGTTGGAACAAAACTCTGCAGGGCTCCGGCCCTCCAGAAATTGAGTTTGACACCCCTGCCATAGAGGATCTATACAGGTGGAGCTGGGGAAGGTGAAGGGTTTCTAAAGCGTGCTGCAACTGCTACTTTGAATGTTGAGCAGCAAGCTCATTGGCTGATAATACAAAAAGAACCAATCAGCTGCGCCATGTAATAAAGATGTCATTATGTCAGATTGAGTTAGACCTATCGGATTGTGCCATCTAGAGTTTCATGACAGAACTTTGGATTTATTTTGTACAGTTTTGGAAATAGTTCCATAAAGTCTATGCAGAATCAATAGACAGTACAACAGGCCAATTCAATTGGAGGAGCAGAAGTAACTGTAATATAAAGATATTTTGTATGCACATGTGCACAGTACCTTTGAATTTCTGTTTACAAGATCTAGGCTCTCATTCCACTGCTGTGTTGATATCAGGTCAGTATCGTTGATCCTATAACAAAATAAATAATGTTAATGGTTTGCAAAATGCATAAAGAAGCATTACTGTAAACAGGGAATTACCTTTCTTATTAGACACACCTGTTTGTTAGAAAATAATGACTGTCACTTTGTTGGCTATGTGTAAGACTCTTTACAGGAAGAAAGACTGTTCCCTCTGAATTTTGCAGCTGAGGGTCCAGTTTTTGATGTGGACTATTGAATGATGATCCACACATATTTAGTTCGGCGCTGTCCTCTGTCCCCTCTAAAATGGGAGTTAGCAAGAAGTCTTCTCCGTGCATTGGAATGTATGGAGCCAGACTTTCCAAGTCTAACTCACACAGATCCTACAGTAAAGCACAGCACACAGGAAGGTTTTTCATAAATATGTATACTGAAATTCAGAAATTTGGGGTCAGTACGTGTTAGTGACCGACTGTTTTAAAAACTGATAATAATAATAATAAATGGTTCTTGAGCACTAAATCAGCATATTAGAATGATTTCTCAAGGAACGTGACACTAAAGACTGGAGTAATGGCTGATGAAAATTCAGCTTTGCCATCACAGAAATAAACTACATTTTATATATAAAATTATATAAAAATATTCAAAAGGAAAAGTTATTTTACGTTGAAATAATATTTGACAATATTACTGTATTTTTCATCAACTAAAAGAGCCTTTTTGCAACATTTTGCCAAATTTTTGAACAGCAGCGTAAATCTGTTTAGTCTATAAGTACAGTAATAATTCAGTCCCATTGTATATATATCAAAGTACTACGGTATTGACATCTAATACCACAGGTACTCACACAATTGAAATTGCAGCACTCTTCTGTGTTATGTGTGATCTCTGTACAGTCATGAACTTCCTGTATGTCACTTTCTGAGCAAAAAATATTTCATTATTATGATAAACTGGTTTTAATATTTGAAACATCATATCCTGTCATATGAAAGTGATGTGACATGTGGCCAAGTATGGTGACCCATACTTGGAATTAGTGCTCTGCATTTAACCCCCATGTGAATGTTAATTCACATGTTAATTTTACCTCTTTGGTTTAAAGCTGTTGTAGGACTATTGTGGTCATCTGATTTGGTTCTAAGGCCGCTTTTGTCTAGCTGGGCAGCGGCCAGTGGAAAAGCGGCCGGCTGGGATTCTGTGAGAAGGGAGTCACGTGGTTTCAGAAGTTGTTCTGTCTGCTTCAGCAAATATGTCAAATCGGGCTGCTCCACTCCACTACAATGGTACAAAGTGAACAAATTAAAAACAATTAAACTTCCTTGAAAATGAGCCCTTGACCTTGGCATTGCAAGTGCTAATTTTCTAACCTAAGAATGTAATTGATGCAGACGACACTCTCTGGCACACCAGTACGACTGTTGCACACCAATGACGCTTCTGTCTCTGCCCACACATAGCCACCATGTCCGTGCAGCAGCCGATATTTACCAGTCGACACCTGACCCTTGGAAAGCACTGTACCGGACAGATATTTGAACACTATTAAAAAGATAGATTTGTTTTCTCCCATAGAAAACAAAAGAGTTTACAAAATAAAAAATAAACTGGTCATCCATTTTCTTCTGGTTTGAAGTGGTTTGCAAAAAATAAATAAAACAAAATATAAATTTTTCCCTACCTGCAATAAATAAATAATTAAAATCATTAAATAAAATGAATGAAAATTAAATAAACCAATACAATAAAATAAAAACAAAAAAGTTTGACTTCATAAGATTTGCAATATTTTTGAAAAAACAAGGTCATATGGGTTTGGAATGACATTACACATAACACATAAGCCATAATAAAACGCATTACTTAAGAAATACAAAGCAGAAAACAGATGACAAGATATCCCTCTTACAGTAAACGTGTGCCTTGCGGATTTGCTGGCAGTCAGATGGATGATAGTACTGGTACACGGATTGGCCCAACAGCTCTGTGTCATGAAAGCCAGTCAACTTCACAACCCTGAGCCGAAAAAGAGCTTCAGATATAAAGACGGCCCAAAGAGGGTGAAAATATTTAGCTTTTTGCACTTGTAAGCAGCATATATAAGCTCATACCTTGAGTGGCAGTAGGTGAACTTCATGTCTGGGCTGTGTACGCTCATAAACGTACTTATATTCAGCGCTGCATTCAGTTCAGAGACCTCTTGCATGGGCAGAACCCTGCACTGGAGAACTAGACAACTGGATCCAGGTGTGGCAGATGACTGTTTCTTTCCAGTACACTGAATAATCTTCAGACAGCGAAAGCAAAGATGTGAAAACAATGTAGATGTGTGCTCTTTTGGGAATAATGGAAAGACAACAATAGATTCTTACTTTCCAAGGAGTCAGCTTCTGGTTCATCACACTTTTAATTCTGAGGAACACTTCACATTCTTGCTGTCCTCGGTTTCCTGAAATATTAGAAACCAGTCAGATCGTAAACCAGATGGCACAAATATATGAAACTTGCGGTCAAATTTTGTGTCTTTTCAGCAAGAAGCGCTCACCGATCAGTCTCGTGAGAAGGTCTTTGACCTCCATCTGATCACATGGATGCAAGAACTCAAACAAACTCCTTCCGATCAAATCCATCTGGAAGAGAAACATCTGAGATGACCTAAAAGTGCCAGTAAAGTGATTCCGAGTACATGCAATTCATTTCGTTTTAGTGTCATCACCTGGTTAATTCCAGTGTGTGTAGTTATGCCCTTAGTGGTGAAGATGACCTTGCCATTCAAAGACAACAAAACCACAAACCCTCCGAGGGCAGAATCTAGCAACTCCCTTTCATGAGATTTAGCCGATACTCCTACAATCACAACGGCCTTTAGAAAACTTGCTTTCTTTTAACCCCTTTTCTACTTTTAACCCCCTTTCTTTCTACCTGGTGAAGGAGGAGAGGACTGTGTCATCATGGACAGTGCACAGGAGTCTAAGGTGTTCAAGAGATCCCTCAGGTGCAGGTAAGCGATTGTGAGACGTATGACTGACGCTTTGTCTCGCTGACCATCCATACTGGGGTCCAGAGGCAGAAGAGCAGTTAACTCCTCGAACAGCTGACTCTCCTTTCTCCTCCTGCTCTGTGCGGCCAAACGAGAATGTGCTTTTCTCCATTCTGTGCAGACCCTGTATTTAAAGTTAGAGAATTTGAATAACCAGAAAACATAAACATTTTAAATTAAGTTGTTTTGCTGTATCAGTTCTTTGCTATATCTTTCAGCATGGCAGACTCAGAATGCATAGTGCATCTACATGCAATACTGCTTTTGTCCAGCAACATTTGCATTTAAATGTTTCATGGACTAGTCTTTACCATAAAGATGCAAACATTTTAAATGACATTGTTTTGGTTGTATGAGCATGCTGCTATTGGCCTGATTCTCCACTAGTGTCATTCAGAGAACGGAACATTCTAAAGCCACCATGTCCCCTGAAGACAAAGGGCAGCACCAGTACTGATGGAAAAAGAGACGTCATGATTGCGTCACTTTGTCTTATCACTACCAAGCGTAGTTGCCTGCAGCTTCTGATACAATGTCATGCCTTCTGAGAATACATCCCCACGTGCATTTACATGCTTTTTACATTCACTTTTTCAAATCTCCTTTTTTTTTGCCTGAAAAGGTAAACAAATAAAGGTAAAACAACTGCTGATTTTGGCATCATGAATCTATCAAATTATTTTATATTTTTGTATTTTATTTATATTAACAAGAATAACAAAAATTGCTTAAAACTGAAGGGACTTTTTGGTCAATATAGTTAGGGAATATCTGGTGGCATGCAAATAATTGTCAACATTCCTCTGTATCATGACTTTTGCATGCCTTTTTGCAAATGCCCATTTTGTTGTTTGAGTATTATATGAATATTTTAGGCATTCGCAAAATGGCACTATGCAAAAGGCATGTTAACAGAGGGATTTCAATTTATTTGATAAAAATGCTTGTTTCCCCTTTTAACCATTTTGACTACCGATTTAAAACAGACAAATTAGTTAAAAATGAAATGAAATTAGTTTTTTAATATGTGCATTTGGTCCCAGCTTCTCAGGTTAGTTCTGAAGAATGTACTGGCACTATTCGCAAAAATAACAAACATTCATTGTAAATTCAGCTTCAGTGGAATAAGCAATATATGATATTTCAAAAAATGTCTTATTCATTCAGTTATTTGCTATATCTTTCCACACAGCAGACTCAAAATGTATAGAGTGTCTACATGCAATATTTGTTTTGTACAAAAAATATTTGCATTTCTCATGGACTAGGTGTAGTTTTTGGTAAATTAAATAAAGTTATGGTCTATCCGGTGGTATGCAAATAATTGTCAACTTTTGCATAGTGCCTTTTTGCAAATGACAGATTTGCCGTTTTGGCATTATCTGAATATTTTAGTAATTTGCAAACATACTAAAAGGCATGATAGCAAGGATTTTGCATGCCACCAGAAAGTGCCCAGTTTATGCTTTTTTTCCTTCTGATTAAAATTGTTTGTTTTGTCCCAAATCCTCAGAATAGTTCTAATGAATTCAGTGGCACTGTTTATATATCATTGTAAATGCAGCTTCAATGGAATCAGCAATGAATGATATTTCAAACAATGGCAGACTCTGAATGCACAGTGTATCTATATTCGGTATTTGTTTTGTATTTCCATGTGACTATCATTAACTAGGTTTAGTTTTTGTACTCACCTCCTTTTCTTCTGCTCAATGAATATGTGCTTTCTTCTAGCTTTTCCATGGCACTCGTCACTCAGTTGATCCCTAACCGTTTCCAAATGCTTTGAAGTCATTTTAAAATGTAAGATGACTCAAAGTGATCATGTGCTCATGTCAGGCATGTTACCAGGTGGCGTATGGTCATGTTCAAAAAATGAGCTATTGACATACTCACAGATAACTGGCTGTAATCTCTGGGCATGTTCATGTTTATAACCACTTTCTCTGTAGAGGCCTTTAGACCCTCCCCTCATGTTCCATGTGACAGTTGGCCATTAATCACCGATAGGTTTGCATCTGTCAAAACAAGATGGTCTTTTACTTTTCTGAGAACTCAGATCTTGTTGATAATCATTTGGTTTTGAATGATAACTGCCACTCATGATTCCAGGAAAACTATGACCAGTTTAAAAAAAGTGTACATTCTACATTAATTTATAGCAATGAAAACAAAATCATATTTTCTTATTTCCTGTGAACTTGAGTTAACTAAGATAAAGACATAATTGCCACTATCATACAAATACAGATAGTGTCAAGAGGTTGTGGCACTGGCTACAGACCAAAACACATTACATAATCCAGTAATTCAAACAAAGCACAAAAATAAATGCAGGGATCATAGTAAATATTTAAAAATTAAAATGAGAAGAAAACACTTGAAATAATCTCTTAACATTCCTGAAAACATATCTAACTTCCATCAATACAACAGATATGTCACATTTAGCAAGTAGTGCCATTTAAAAACTAGTGAACAGGTGAAGCAAAGAGTAAGTAGTTTTAACACCCAAATCAAATGACAAAACTAACAAATCTGTTGCCTCAATATGCTTGAAACATTACCTTAAAGTTACCCATTCCCCACATGGATCGCTGAAAAGCATGTTTGAGTCTGGGCTTGTAATAGTAGTCCATTGTTCAATGCCCAAACACATCTGTAAGGATACATTTCATAGGTGGTATCACTGCAGAGGAGATCTTCATTTTCATGTCGGTCCCACTTCACGTTATCTCTGAAATGCAGATACATGCATCCATTTTTCAAGGCAAATTTTGGGTGGCATAGAACCATGCTGGAATCACAGGCATCTGTAAAGAAATTCAAATCAAATTCAAATCAAAAAAAACTACAGGGAATAATTTCCTTGCTCTGTTCTCTTTCTCCTCTAGTAAGGAGAATGAACATACAGGCAACAGTCGATGTGCCGTCCCAGTGACCTGTTGGATCTATGTGATTTATTGACATTTGCTTTCTGTGATTGGCTTGCTCTAAACCACATCTTTGTTGGCTGGGATAACGCACGCTGGTCGGACTACTTATTAAATATATATGTATGTAAAGTCTGCTAACAATTTATTTTTGTTTTTTGCACAACACCACCATCTAAATATTTGTTTCACTCTTTATTCTGCTTATATTCAAGTTAAAAGACATATATTATCTCAATAAACAGAAAAATATAGTATATTCTTTCAATTATTATACATACTATATTACATTTTATTAAAAGTTGTGCATTTGGCATTACGTCTCTATCAGATCAGCCAACCAAGAAAAGAGAAAAGCCGAGGCCAGTGTAATGTGTAATATAGCCAGTGACGGTTCATCAGCAGGTGCTTGACCCGTTCAGACCTCCAAAAATGAGGTTACTATCTTCTCATCTGGCGCCACTGGGATCATCTTGATGCCCGGACTCCACATTGATTACCATTCCCACCCTTTAGAAGTGTTCCAATCTCCACCGGAATAAACACTGTGCTGATTTTAATGTTTGGGAGTTATGCTCAGTTGTTATGATAAAATACTATAAAAATAGTGAACAGAAATTGAATTCTAAAAACTGAATTTCTTGAAGTAGCCTATTTCACACGTGTAAAAATGAATACTTGTTTATCATTAATTAAGTTTATTTACCTACCTCATTGTAGTAAAGTAGTTTTCAAGGTTTAAAAGATAAATTGACTGACTGATTTATTTGCAGTTGATTTAACCATTATTCTAGTTTATTTAAACTCTGTTTGGGCTGGACATTTTTCACCTTCATTATTTCACACCTAAAATGTACGCATGGCGACCTATTCCCATCTGCGACTGTCGAGAAAGCAAACCAGAGCAGCACAACAAATACATGATCCTGGGTGGTCGAGATGCTGTTCAGACCATGCAAATAGACAATTTCCTGTTGACAGAAAGTTTATTTTAGAGTGCTGGGAAATGAATTCCACTTAAGTACTTAAGTGATAAACAATAACCGTTCATTTCAACAACATTAGCTAAAAGTCCATTAATGCCAGAAATCATCTATATCGACGCTTGCTTTCTTTATATTAAACATATATTTGCATGTTAACATTTTTACACACACAAACATTTTTACACACACAAACAAAAAATCCCCTCCTAAATTTGCTTTTGACAAAACTACTATTTCATTTGCAATCCTACGACGCGAAACCTTTTCACCTGCTGTTCCTATTGGTTCTCACGCCAGTCAGTTAGCTTTTCCGTCGTCTGATTGGCTGAGGGGCGGGTCATTCAATTGAATGAGTAGCGGAAGTAGATTCGGAAGCTTGTGCTCATTTTGACAGGACTGAACGCACAATTCAGGTAGAAGTTGTATAACATGTTGTTAATAATCTCTTGGATATCGCTTAAAGAGAAACCGTACGTTCGTTATTATATATGATAAGATAACTGGATAGTGAATTATCGCACATATGTTTGCATGGTACAGATTTACGGGATTTCATTGTCTGATTTCCAGCACTATCAAGTGTGCTAACAGTATTAGCTGATCACTGAAGTCCCAGAAGTGAAAGAGAAACTCTCTTTGTCAGTGCTGATTCACCTTTCAGCCTTATAGCCAAACGTTTGACTGTGTATGTTTGCATTTTTACATATTTAAAAGTATCTACTCAATTACTGGCTTGAGTTAGCTGTGTGTGTAGAGTTCAGATGTGAATCACCAATAATAACCAGGTTATTTTGTGCTTTTGCATAGTAAGATATTTAATCGGTGACTGATTTTTTTTGTGAATTTTCAGTGGAGAGGGATCAAGCTGCCTAAAGACTGAAATGGTGGACTCTCAGTATTACCTCCCAAATGACATCGGGATCTCTGCTCTGGACTGCCGGGAGGCTTTCAGGCTGCTGTCTCCCAAAGAGCAAATGTATGCACACTACCTCTCTCGGGCATCCTGGTACGGTGGCCTGATCGTGCTGATTCAGACGTCTCCTGAGTCTGCCAACATCTACGTACTGCTGCAAAAAATGTTCCGCGCTCAGGCGCCACAGCAGCTGGAGGCAGCAGCGACTGCAGCTGGACTGAGCGCAGAGGAGTATCAGGTGAAGGAACCTGTTACAGACACCAAAGTTAACATCAGTTCTGTGTTCATTGTCGTAACAATGTTATGTCTGTTTCCAGGCCTTCCTCGTATATGCAGCTGGGCTTTATGCAAACATGGGGAACTACAAGTCATTTGGGGACACCAAATTCATCCCCAACCTACCAAAGGTCAATATGTCCCATGTGTGCTCTATCAGAATTTAATGTAATATCCCAAAGGTTTTAGTGTTTGATAATTCTTGCCTATTTTAATATACAGGAGAAGTTCAAGGCTCTGGTGTGGGAGAGTCTGGCCTTTAAACAGAGCCCTGGTGACATGGAGGCGCTGTGGGGCTGCTGCTCTGAGTCCCTCTACTCCCTGGAAGACAAGCAGAAACAGCTCGGTCTGGGTGAGAAGGTAAAATAAATTAAAACTGACTTTTGGACAGCTCAGTCTCGGGTTGGTGTTTTACCTAATAATGCCTTTCTCCTAGGGCATCTCGGCGTACTTCTCAGGGAACTGCTGCTTAGAAGACGCAGAGTTTGCCCAGAAATTTCTGGACTCCAAGGTATAGTGCACATGTGAGAGATCCGGCTAGTTCACTGGAGTTATATGAAAACTGTGTGGAATTAATGACACAAATAGAATATTATCTCTCTCTCTGTTTCGGCTACTCCCCTTAGGGGTTGCCACAGTGGAATCCACACATATAGAATGTTATCATTTATTTTTTTGATATTAACTAGGGGTGTAACAATATATCATGTCACAATATATATTGCAATACTAAAATGCAACATTATGTATTAAGTATTGTGAGAGTATTGTGTTGTGAGATCAGACTGTGTATTGAATGAATTGTGAGTGACATGAGCATTGTTACACCCCTTTTATTAACACATAAAATAAATGTTACATGAAGTATTAACAAAAATATGTTAAATAGTTATAAAGATATCAAAATATTTTTTTTTACAAATATATGTAAATGCTTTTCTTAAAATCCTGCTTTTGCTGTCATTGAAAGAATTTGATATGGCTTTTTTGTTGTTTTTTTTACTTTGTTTTAACCTGTGTTTTTATCACAGGGAATGCACATATTGGAAACATGTAAAATGTTAAATACCCTTTAAATAAAAGCATCTACCAAGTGCATAAAAATAAATATGGAAAACAAATTGTTAACGTTAGTGAATACATTAGGTGTCCTGAGCTAACAATAAACAATACATTATAAGCGTTTATTAATACATTATTTGATTAATAAATACTGTAAAAGTATTGCAACATTATTGTCCATGTTAGCTAATGCATTAACTAATTTTAACCAGTTGAACCATATTGTAACTTATTAATTAATTTACATTTACATTTGTGCATTTTGGTAGACACTTTTATCCAAAGTGACTTACATTGCATTCAAGGTACACATTTGATCAGTTCTGGAAATTGAACCCATTATCTTGTTGTATCCTTACTGACAGCAGCTATTTCTAGTATACTAGTGTACCAATAATAATCGTCCTTGTAGAACCTGAGTGCCTACAACACCCGTCTGTTCAAGACTGAAATAGATGGGAAACGGTGCTATGAAGTGCGTTTGGCATCTGCCGAGAAGGGTGAGAATACAGAGCAGTTTAAATCCAGTTTGATATAAATAACTTATCATTTCATTATTATTCTTCATTTCATTTTTTCCTTCTCTTGACTATTTTTTCTCAATGCCTTTATTTCCTTCCCATCTGCAGACAACTGTGCTGTTGAGGGAAAGAGTGAAGTTTGTTGTGGCAAACATGAATTTGAGGATGCTGTGTTCTCTGTTAAGAGGGGCGATTATGCCTTTCTTATGGAAAAAGTGTGTCAGAACTTGGAAAAAGCCAAGGTATGACAACATTCAACCTAAAAAAAGAAACACTGATTCATTGGTACTTTTGGATGTGAAATGAATAGGATGACCTTTTAAAGAATTAGTAAAGTTTTTTTTGTTTGTTTTAGGATTATGCAGCCAATGACAACCAGAAGAGGATGCTGGAGGAGTACAGCCGCAGTTTCACCTGTGGCTCAGTGGAAGCCCATAAAGAAGGGTCCCGTTATTGGATCAAAGACAAAGGACCTATTGTGGAGAGGTGACTGACCTATATTTAACAGACCAGGCTGTTGACATAAGCCCTAAATCTTTGGTTTCATTCTTGAGCTATGCTTATATATTCTATGCTTATTCTGTTTAAAACCATTTTTTTTATTTTTTTATTTTTCAAGTTACATTGGTTTTATTGAGAGCTACAGAGATCCCTTTGGCTCAAGGGGTGAATTTGAAGGTAAGCTCAAATATTTCTGGGTCAACAAAATGACGCCCATTGTTTTGCCCAGATTTATTTAAAAATGCATTGTGCCGTACATACATGCAGGAGAATGGCTTCTATAACACCTCATCAATAATTAATATATTTTTATTTTCTAATTAAAAAATACATATTTTTGGCAGACATAAAATCAAAATAATATAATTTTAAAAAAGCCTCATTTAAAAAAATTAATTTCTTGAAAGACAATCTTAATTAGTTTGACATGACCTTATCTTAATCAGTTATTATTATTATTATTATTATTATTATTATTATTATTATTATTATTATTATTATTATTATTATTATTATTATTATTATTATTATTATTATTATTATTATTATTATTATTATTATTATTATTATTATTATTATATCATGTGGAAAAACCCAACATGCAAAAAAACCCTACTGGTTAAAAGTTTGAGATCAGTAAAACTGTTTTGTTTTTTTAATTAATAATTTCATTCATCAAAAACAATGTGTATAATGTTAAAAAAATCTTTTAAAAAGTATCACAGATTCCACATAAATGTTAAGCAGCACAACTATTTTCAACTTCCATAATAATAAGAAACGGTGAATGTCACCCACCTTTAGAATGATTTCTGAAGGATCGTGTGACACTGAAGACTGGAGTAATGGTTTCTGGAAATTTAATGTTGCCATCACAGGAATAAATGACATTTTAAAATATATTAAAATAGAAAACAATTATAAATTGCAATATTTCACATCATTATGTATTTTTTTAACAAACAAATGCAGCTTTGGTGAACATAAGACTTTTTTTCAAAAATCAAAACTGACCCCAAACTGTTCAACTGTAGTGTAAAACAGTAAATAACACACAAATTGCGTAAAACAACTCAGTAACTCTTGTCCATCAGGTTTTGTTGCTGTGGTGAACAAGGCCATGAGCGCTCGCTTTGCTCAGTTGGTGAGCTCGGCTGAAGACTTACTACCAGAGCTGCCTTGGCCTCCAGCCTTTGAGAAAGACCGCTTCCTCAAGCCAGACTTCACCTCTCTGGATGTACTCACCTTTGCCGGCAGCGGCATCCCTGCAGGAATCAACATTCCAAACTGTAAGCCCTCTCATCCAACATTTTTTTTTTCATATGCAGTCAGGTTTGATTTTTTTTAACCATTTATCTGTCTGTAGATGACGACATCAGACAGACAGAAGGTTTCAAGAACGTGTCCCTTGGGAATGTGCTGGCAGTTGCATATGCCACACAGAAAGACAAGCTCACCTTCCTTGAGGAGAATGACAAAGTAAGACTGATGACTGCTGTCTGTGAACTTCTAATGAATCAAACATGTTGTAATGGAGGCTCAGAGTGGTAATAACTCTTCCTCTGTGGCTTATTCCTGTAGGACCTGTACATCAAATGGAAGGGTCCTTCGTTTGAGGTGCAGGTGGGACTTCACGAGCTGCTGGGTCACGGCAGCGGGAAGCTCTTTGTTCAGGTTGTGAAGCACAATCAGTTTGCTGTATTGCTGTATATATGTGACTTGTGCGCTTTATGTGCTAAAAAGGGAAGTTTGGGAGATTTTTCTTGAAGAAATGTAATTTTGTGTTCACCAAAGATGCATTATATTGATCAATATACGGTATTATCACAATATTGAAATTAAGTTTAAAAAAAAGTGCTGTCATAATATGCAACCAGATCATTTCCATAATGACCAGCGCAATCTACTTAGAGCAGCGCAAAAATAACTGTGTCCACACCTTTTCAGCGCTAATTCTTCACTGCACGTCTTTAGTAAATCCTGACAGTACTATTTTAACGCCAAAAGACGGTTTGCGATGGCGTAAACTGTTAGTAAATCTGGCCCTAAGTTGTCTAAATGGTGTTTTTAGTAGAGTGTCTGCTATTTGATTTGAACTTGTGGCTCAAACTATCAATAGAGCAAAGTTGTATTAAGCCCAGAACATTTCATAAATACAAATGTATCACAGTTTCTTTTTATGTGTTTGTATTGAAACAGGATGATAAGGGAAAATTCAACTTCGATCAAACTGCTGTTCGTAATCCAGAAACAGGAGAACTGGTGAGTTTTTTTTTTATTCCACTGTGCTTTATGCTGCTTATAAACTGTACATCGTGAATCACAGTCACAAAATGGTCAATTTGGATTTCAGATCTCAAGCTGGTACAAGGGTAGCGAGACATGGGACAGCAAGTTCTCCACCATTGCCTCGTCCTATGAGGAGTGTCGAGCCGAGTGTGTAGGTCTCTACCTGTGTCTCAACAAGGAGGTGCTCCGGTGAGTCACTGAACGTTTAGTCACTTCTGCATGAATTCACTCCGCTGGAATTGCTGAGATATGGATGCTGAGCAATTTGTGCATGCGGCAGTATTTTCGGGAATGAAGGGGGGGATGCAGAGGAGGTTGTGTATGTGAACTGGCTGAACATGGTGCGTGCCGGCCTGCTGGGGCTGGAGTTCTACACGCCAGAGAGCAAGAGCTGGAGACAGGTGAGATTTGGGAATGCGCAGAAATCATTGCTCTTTCTCTTGATTGTTTTCCAATCTTAACGCTATCGCTATCTCGCTGCCGTAGGCACACATGCAGGCCCGGTTTGTGATTTTGCGGGTTCTGCTGGAGGCTGGAGAGGGGCTGGTTGGTCTGAAGGAGTGTATGGGGGCAGATGGACGGTCAGACGCTGTCATAACACTCGACCGCAGCAAGATATACACAGTGGGAAAGAGCGCCATCCAGAGGTTCCTCTGTAAACTGCAGGTACAGACTGTTACTGGGATCAAATGGAACTCTAGCTTTCTGCTAACTGAATACTGCACCATATACACTAGTCTCCTGTTATTTAAATAATATTAGAATAATTATACAATAATGTGACTATATTGGTGTTATTGTAGTATAGTTAATATTTTTATTTAGTTTTTATTTTTATATTTTCCATTTACATTTTAGTAATGGTTTGTCATTTATATTATTATTTTTTTTTTTAATGTAGTTTATTATTATTATTATTATACTTTTTTTTTTTTTTTTATTCAAGTGAAACTAAATGAAAATGAGAAAACGTTACCTTGGCAAATAGCTGAAATAAAATGTTTATTTTATTTGTTCTATTTCAAGTAATAAATGTTTTCACAGTGTGACTATATCACAATGCTACTTTATTTCTCATAATAATCTCATAATTGTGAATTGTGAGATATGATATACAGTGGGTACGGAAAGTATTCAGACCCCCTTAAATTTTTCACTCTTTGTTATATTGCAGCCATTTGCTAAAATCATTTAAGTTAATTTTTTTTCCTCATTAATGTACACACAGCACCCCATATTGACAGAAAAACACTGACAATTTTAAGAGATTGAAGTTTATCTCATAGTTAACTTTTTTTTACTCAATTGAGCAGAATTTTGGAACAGAATTGAGCTTTAATAGTTATAGTATTATTGTATTGTATTAATACTAATACAAATAGCCATGGTTATGTTTAGTAATACCAATTGTGACCCTGGACCACAAAACCAGTCATAAGGGTCAATTTTTTGAAACTGAGATTTATACATAAATGAATAAATAAGCTTTCCATTGATGTATGGTTTGTTAGGATAGGACAAAATTTGGCCGAGATACAACTATGTGAAAACCTGGAATCTTAGGGTGCAAAAAATCAAAATATTGAGAAAATCACCTTTAAAGTTGTCCAAATTAATCCTAAGCAATGCATATTACTAATCAAAAATTAGGTTTTGATATATTTATGGTAGGAAGTTTACAAAATATCTTCATGGAACATGATCTTTACTTAATATCCTAATGATTTTTGGCATAAAAGAAAAATCGATAATTTTGAACCATACAAAGTATTGTTGGCTATTGCTACAAATATACCCGTGCGACTTATGACTGGTTTTGTGGTCCACGGTCACAATTGAGTTTGTATTCTGGTTATCTTTTTCTAAAGGTGCACAAGTCCACAGCTGATGTGGAGGGAGGAAGGGCTTTGTATGAAGGCTACTCTGCCGTGACCGCTGACGGCACCCACAATTTCCTGCGCCTCAGAGAGACGGTTCTGCTCCGTAAGGAAGCTCGCAAGATGTTTGTCCAAGCTAACACCTACATCAAAGGTACGTGTTTATCCTCCCTCCTTAGCCATGCACCGAAAACTTACCATACCATAGTAACACAGTGACACATATACATAAGTTCATAAAGTGCTGCTGTTTGTGTTGTAGATGACGCTGTGGAGCTGGTTGAGTATGAAGGCAGTGCTGCAGGACTCATCCAATCCTTCGTCGAACGCTTCCCAGACGATGCAGAGAAGGTAGAGGCCCAGCTGCTGGAAATGACCTGCATGGACTCGTCCTGCTGGTGCTGAGATGACACAGTGCTGTGGGAAACATCCTCTCAGACAAGTGTTAGTCCACACTGAGCCACAGCAACTTTCAGAAATGAACAAGAGGCTGCAGAGTGCACAAGGAAGGGACTGGTAATGATTATAAAACCTTTCACACGTACGAGGAAGGAAGAACCACACACACACACACACACACACAGAAGTAATACCCAGTATTTTACCTTTCCCACTGATCTTCTTTCTATTTTATCTATTCACTTCTAAACAAAGGCAACTCTGATTAGAGTTTTAATTAGAAATTTCTGTTCCTACTCTGAATCAGACCGCAGCCCACACTTCCCACACAGGCATGTGGAAGCGCTGACAAGAGTGAACTTGCTGTGTGAGGGTGGGACTTATGTAATCGCAACACGTAACACACTTTCTCAGCTTACTTTAAAATGGAAACACTCTGTGCCACTTTTGGATCATATCTAGTCTAGAGTTCATCTGCTGTTTCAGTGCTATATAGAAGAAATCTTAGCATTCGTTCTCGAGAATATAAATTCTTCACTGGTTTAAAGGAATTTTGGTTTCTCAAAATATGTTGTCAGTGTTCAGTGTGGATGGCGAAAACCAACAGCCCCTACCAAATAAAACCAATTATTTCTGAAGGTGTTTTATTGTCTTTTACTTTCAAAATATCAAAACATTTGTGCAATGCCTTTCATATAAATATTATCATAATACAAAATCCACTCAATATCTCAATACTGACCATATCATAAATAGAGATATTTCCATAATTGGTTAATTACTCATACATTTTACATTAGAAAAGACTAAAATGGGAAAAAAAAACAACATCTGAGAACTGAGAGTTGGAGTAATGAATCCAGTCATTAATAACCAACCTATAAGAATATTAAACGCAATATAACACAAGCAAATGCTTAATAATTTAGCCCAATGAAATATCACACAACACCAGCTAAACACAATCAATAATTACCAGCAATGGACACTAAACAGGCTGATTTAGCATCTTACGAAATGTACAAACTAAAAAATAAAGGTTCCAAAAAGGGGGCTTGCAGCAATGCCATAGAAGAATTCTTGGTTCCCCAAAGAAAAAAAACTACTTTTTTCTTAGTGTGTGAAGAACATTTTCATAAAGAACATTTTTACTATGAAGAACATATTGTGTAATGGAAAGGTTCCATGGATGCCAAAAGGTGTAATCTAGTCTTACAGTCAACATTAAATAGATTCAGTGGAAAACACCTCAAATGGTTACTGAGCTCCATTACGAGGATATTATTATTATTTCATCAGCCTTTCTTTGTGAAATCAGGCATGCTGCATAAAATGCAGAATTGCTTTGACCTACAGATGTGTGACATCTGAAGAAGTCCCATATTATGAAGCCGCCTCTGTTAGATCCACTGCGCTCCCTCTGTTCAGCTTCTGGGACCTTTCATCCTGACTGGACGCCTGGTAAATAAAAGGAACCCCACTCATGCCCATGCTCTGCAGGTCTTGAATCTGGGCGTTAGGCGGGAGAGGCGTTAGCACCCCATCTCTCCTCCAGTACAGGCTGTAATCCTCCGGCCGGTCCACTCCAAACTTCACAGCACAGAGCTGAGCCATAGCCTCACCGTTGAGCGCAGTCTTCCACATGAGAGTTTTTACCAAGCTACTGTCGCCATCTTGAAACAGCACCTTTATAAACCTCTGTAAGCACAGAAACAACACTTGTTTTTTTGGACTATACTTGCACAGTTCACGTACCCACTGTATATATATATATATATATATTCATGTATTGATTAGCTGTGTAACTCAAAATTCATAACTAAATCTGAGCGCAGTGTACGTGGAGCTGTTTGTGTCCGTACCTTCTCCTGTAAGCCAAGAGCTTTCCAAAAGCTCCATCATATACTCCACCTCCAGAGAGATCTCTGGCATATTGCACAGCACCATCACATATGAGAGAGCTGGGAGGAAGTCATCTGCACCAAATTCCTGCCCTGTTTTTAAGAATATAGATTACGCAGTCTTCCACATGAGAGTTTTTACCAAGCTACTGTCGCCATCTTGAAACAGCACCTTTATAAACCTCTGTAAGCACAGAAACAAAACTTGTTTTTTTGGACTATACTTGCACAGTTCAGATAGAGTAGATGTGCTTTGTTCAACCAGTGTATCTGACCTGGTGCAATTTGTTGTCTTTCGGACTTGTGGTTTCGTTGCTCCGACGCCGGCTCCATTCTTTCAGAGACTCTCTGGCCTGGTTTGTGAGGCCGTTGGGTGGCACATCCTCCGGCTGACTCTGAATCAGACTCAGACTGGCATAGACACTTGTCAGATAGTAACCCCCTTCAAGAGAATTAATAATAAATACTTAACACAGGCTTTACAGAATGAAAACTTGATTTTGGGTAAGAGGATAACACTCAGACTCAAAGTTTACCAAATGTAAAAAATATAAAATTAGGTATATATATATATATATACAGTGGGTACGGAAAGTATTCAGACCCCCTTAAATTTTTCACTCTTTGTTATATTGCAGCCATTTGCTAAAATCATTTAAGTTAATTTTTTTTCCTCATTAATGTACACACAGCACCCCATATTGACAGACAGACACAGAATTGTTGACATCTTTGCAGATTTATTAAAAAAGAAAAACTGAAAAATGCTCAGTATTTAGTAGAAGCACCCATTTGATCTAATACAGCCATGCTCCACCTCCAGAGAGATCTCTGGCATATTGCACAGCACCATCACATATGAGAGAGCTGGGAGGAAGTCATCTGCACCAAATTCCTGCCCTGTTTTTAAGAATATAGATTAACGTTAGATGATGGCTAAGGTAATCAAATTGTAAAAATGTGAGAAATGAGCATGTACAATTCAATATGCAATATCGACCAATATGTCAATTATCAATATGGTACCAGTATATTGTGCATCCCTACTGGTTACACCTACACATATATACTACCATTTAGAAGTTAAGGATGAGCAAGTTTTTTTTTTTAATTAATATTTTTAATGAATATTTAATTAAAATTTTTAAATTTAATTCTTTTATTCAGCAAGGATGCATTAAATTGATCAAAAGTGACATTAAAGACATGTATGATGTTACAAAGATTTCTATTTCAAATAAATGCTTTTGAACCTTTTTTTTAATAAAAAAATCATGAAAAATGCATCGATAATAAGAAATGCTTCTTTAGCAGCAAATCAGCATATTAGAATGATTTCTGAAGGATCATGTGACACTGAAGACTGGAGTAATGACTGCTGAAAATTCAGATTTGACTTCACAGGAATGAATTACATTTTAAAATATATTCAAACAGAAAACGGTCATTTTAAATGGTAATAATATTACACAATATTTTACTGTATTTTTGACACAATTCTTAAGTTTTTAAAAAAATCTTACTGACCCCAGACTTATGAATAGAAGTGTATGTGCGAGAATAAATCAACACATGTAAAATTAACCAATGTTATTCCAGAACTCCTTACCTGATTTGTTTTTCATGGTTTTGTAAATGAGTTTGCAGATCTGCAAGAGCAGCAGCACTTTGTCAATGGGCGAGTACGCCCGCTGCATTAGAGTCAGCTTGTGCTTAATTTTCTCAATACCCTGGGCATCAGGAACGCCCACCTGAACCCCAAAGAGCTTCTGTGGTGAGGCTCCTTTGGCTCTTTGCAAGCTGTCCATCATTCTTTGGAAGGAACCATCTTGTTTGTGCAGGGTCCGAAGAGCCGCATCAATCTGAGGCTTCAGAGGTTTCAGCACACAGCGGAACATGGCCTTCTCCAGTGCTTGGTCTGCACACAGGAAGACATAGAGGTATTTCAACATTTAACTTGGTGAAATGATACAGACAACATTATTAAACAAAATCACACAGACTTAAATACCTTTTTCATTCTCAGTCAAAAGAGTTTCTATTGGAGGTTCCAGCTCTCCACATTCCAGGAGGAAATCTTTGGATTGATTGATGAAGAGACGCAAATCCTGCAGCAGCTGTACAGCAGAGGTCAAGCAATGGGGCTTCAGCGCGTCTCTCTGCTGCCTCAGGAAGTCCTGTACCAGAGTGCCAAATGCCATGCGACGGTCACGAGACAGGTCCTCCACCATCCGCGCCACTCGCTTCTCTGGGGCGAAAAAGGATATGAAGGCAGCGCTCATTTTGCGCAGAGCAGACATGGACTTCCTGGGAGGTTGCATGACAGGGTTGCTAGTGCCTCGTACGAGGGGAGGACGTTCGGGACTCTCCTCCGTCTCGTCGAGGCTGCTGAGGGAACTGCTGCTGTCCAGCTCACTGAGAGACGGAGCATGTCGCTGTTCCAGCACAAGTCCTTCGTCCTCTTCCTCCTCATCTTCTTCCTGTCCTTTCTGCTCCAGGATTTTTGGCCGGGCCTAAAAACGCAAAGAGTCAGTTATTAAAAACTCAGAAATTAAACTAAAATGTCCCATAAAATCGGTTCCATACCTTCTGAAGAGCTTTAGGCATCTGATAGTCATCTTCTTCAGCGGTGGGAGAAAGAGTAGAGGTGACCTTGGCTTTCTTCTGTGATGATTCACAAGGTTGCATGTAGTCCGTGGCTTCCTCCACAGTCTTTTTGATAGCTTCCTCACTGGCCTGAACTGCAACAGGTGGGGTCATCTGCTTTGCAGCTTTCAATCTGGCTTTGCATTTGGCTTTAGCCAGTAACGGCGGTGGAGGTGGTGGGAGGACAGGGGGCGACAAGGGGCTGGAATTTTCAGTGGAGACACGAACCTTGACGCTGGTTTTGAAATGATGACGCCTTCGCATGGCGTTGCGACCTGGGTAGTCTTGTAGGAAAAGAGGGTTGACAAAACATAAACCTTTGCCTCCCCCGTAATCTAGCTCGCAGGGACTCCGTGTCTGGATTGGACAAAGCTCCTGGAACGGGGTGGGGTTTGGATTGATGGGCGTTGATGGGCAGTCTTGTGGGCTTGAACTTGGAGGCAAGAGTTTGTCAGTGGCAGGAGGTTCATTGCGAGGACCCCGGACATTTAAGTGGGAACTCCAGAACTCTGTTGAATACAGAAGAGCATCGAGATCAGGACAAACATATTTTATGATACATATTAGCTGACATTTACGAATTCTAAAATAACAGTATAACCTGAGTATATCTGTTATTGGCTGATTTTAGAATTTTTTTGTAATTATTATATAAGTTATTGGAATTATATTGGCCAATACTGGGTACTACACTTCCTCTATTTTACTTTAGGTTAATCTTCAATATTTAAAGTAAATATTAAGTGTAAAACACACACACACACACATAACACTGTAATTTTTGGCAAATTTAATTGATTTTGACAAAATTTTTACAAATGTATAAAGTGTAAATTGTATACCTTTATTGTGTGTGTGTGTGTGTGTATAAAATTAACTACTTCATATTTGAATATAATTTAATTAAATTGTAATTTATTCTTGTGATGGCAAAGCTGAATTTTCCAGTCTTCAGTGTCACATGACCTTTCAGAAATCATTCTAATATGCTGATTTGCTGCTCAAGAAACATTTCTAATGAAAAACGTTGAAAAGAACAATATTACAAATAACCATATTACATTTTTTTTTAATCTTTGATGAATAGAATGTTCAAAAGAACAGCATTGATTTAAAATAGAAATCTTTCGTAACATTATAAATGTCTGGTAACACTTTAGTATATGGACCAATTCTCACAATTAACTAGTTGCTTATTAGCATGCCTATTATTAACATTGGTTATTGATTAGTATTATACAGCATTTATTCTACATGAACATATTCTACATCCCTAATCCTACCCAATACCTAAACTTAACAACTACCTTACTAACTATTAACAAGCAGCAAATTAGGAGTTTATCGAGGCAAAATTCATAGTTGATAGTTTGTTAATAGCGAGAATTGGATCTTAAAATAAAGTGTGACTTTTTGCTAAAGTCAGTCATTTTTGATCAGTTTATTGTGTCATTGCTAAATAAAATATTAATTTCTTTCACATAAAAAAAAAACATACTGGCCCTAAACTTTTGCCACTTTTTTTTTTTTTTGCCAATTTAGCCTTTTTTGTACAATACAGAGAGACAGTATACAAGAAGCAGTGATCGACCATGCCTTACAGATTGGCTTCTTTCAAACCTGCAATTAATTTCAACAGACTATGAATCTTTTACCTACCCACACCCATATGAGAGATTGACTCCAACTGTTTCTGTGAAGAAGCCTTGGCAATTGCTTCAGGCAGCTCCAGAGTGAAAGGAAGAACATCCCTACAGATATATGCAAATCATGGAATAGAAATGTCATATTTGAGGAGTGCCATGCTGTTGTTGTAGATAGAAAATAGTAAATACTAATCCATACCGACTAACACAGTAGAAGGCAATGAGTCTGCACAGGTCTGGGAAACTAATAGCAGAGCTTTCCAAAGAGAAGGCTGTTGACAACAAGGAAATAGTTTGGTTACATAACTTGAGTCGACACAAAAATTCAACTGAAAACAAAAAGCAGAATAATATGACTGACTTACACTAATCTTTATGTAACACATGTATTTTACATGCAATTTAAATATGTAAATTTTTTGTCGTTTTTCTTCAAGACGTATTGCTTGTTTTCACTTAAGATATCAAGCTTAATATATTCCTATATACTGTAAAACTGTTTCCTTTCAAACTCACCTGAGTCGTCTTCACGAATGACGACCTGTTTGAAGAAGGACGGCATGCTGTCGTCTGCCAGCCGGACGCACAACATTTTTTTCTGCGATGTACTGGACTTACGCACCAGGAAGGTCTGCAAGGTAACAAAAGTTTCCAAAAATGCTGTTAAAAGTTTGCTGTAACTGTCTGTTTTTAAAACAGATGGTGGTACGGATGTGCTGCTCACCCCGGGGGGCTCACGCCGCAGGATGTGTAGAGCTGTAGCCGAGTTAATGGACAGCTGGAGCCACACAGGGTGCGTCAACAAGAGCCGGTCCAGTACACTGATGCTCCTCAGGGATCCTCTCTGTGGACATGTCCATCTCTCCCCCAGGGGCCGAGCGTCAGGATAGTCGTAGACAGGGTCACCCTGCATCTTCAGAACGACAGCGAGATTTCAACTCCTTTGGCAATGAATCTCTGTTTCTCTTCTTTGTGGATGTTCGCGTTGGCACTTGACACAAAAAAGGAAGTTCTGACCAGTTCAAGAGGATGTCTTTACGTCAGAGAGTCTTACAGTAAATTATTCATGCACACATCTCTGTTTTTCTCTAACATTTTGTCACTGTTTTCCTAGAATTACTATTTTCACCACAATCATGTGTCTACTTATTCCTTCCGACCGTTGCTCTTCAATGGCTGAGGGAAACTCACTCAGTGACTTTGTATTTCTCCTGGCCATGTGAGAACCATGTGTTGCAGTGTGACTAATAGCACCTCTCTTCTGTTTTTGTTCTGCATTCACACAGACCATTCAAAAAAGCACTTGCATTGTTCTTAAAGACGACACAACAGAAGCGTCATTTATACCAAACTTTACGGAAAGTGAAGAGGAACTGCAATTAGTATTAAATTCAAGAAGTGTGTAATAAAGGCGTTTTATCATTACGAGAATCTGTCCAATTCCGTTAAAAATAATAATAATGAAAATAAAATAAGTGAAAGTGAATGATTGTTTCAAAACTTCACTGATGCATCTTACATAATGAACATTCTAGTCTCTAAAGCTAACACTAAAGTAACTTGTTCACTAGTTGAGTGAGGTTGGGTAGCAGGTTGACTCTGTGTGGGCCAGTATGGAATACTTTTTGGCAAGAGCCAAAGGCTGCTATGGCAACAGAGGCTTACATATTCCACTGAGCATTCCTACCCACGGACACACACGCCTCCACTGTTAAAATTTAGGAAAGGTCAGATACTTTTCCCAAAACTTCATGCTCCTAACTAGGTTCAACTGAGAATTATGTTTGCAAAAAAAAAAATTTTTTAAATTAAATAAATAATAATAATAATTTTGATGTTACTTGGAATATAAAGAACATATGTACTTAAGTATAAAAAACTATATTAATAAAGTCCTATATTAAAACTTTGCTCTCAAGGGACCATTTGGTTCCTTGAAAAAAAGCCCCCTGAATGTTGTAGATTCATGAGTAACTTTATTCAGATTTAATCCCGAGACATGTCTTTAATAACAGTTTATCATATTATTTTAATAAGTCTGCTTATGGGTAAATAATAAATAAAAATGATAAAAAAGGAGAAATCTTTAAAAATACATAATCTATTGGTGTAAACACAAAATACTTGCACCTTAAATACATGAGTGTACACAACTTATTTAGTAATTTTCATTTTTTTCTTTCAAAAATCAACTTTTTGACAATGTTTTATAAACATGTTTTTTTAAAGGTGACTCTATATGATTCTCTATTACTCTACCTGAACGAAATGGGCCTTTTTCATAAAAATTTTTAATGTGGGATATTTCAAATAAATATATTTTGTCACATAACATCAAAATTGATTTCTGAATTGGTACACTACTTTTGATTTGGTTCACAGAGGTATTTCAAATATTAATATTAAAAATAAAATTGCTTCACTGTTTTATAAGAAATAATAAGAGATTGAAGACTTGTAACTTTTTTTTAAATTTTATTTCAGCACCTTGAACATTCTTATTTAGTTTCAAGTTTGTTTACTTTTATTTAAAAATGAGCCGCAGTCATATTGGAGACTTGAAAGCTAGAAAAATGTATGCCCAGAATAATATCATTCACAAATAGTAATTCGCTAATAATTCATCAATAATAATAATTAGTAGTCAATAACATAGTAGGTAATAACATTAGTAGGTCTAGAGAGAGAGTACAATATAGGATATAAATCGTGACAATGCGAGTTGTCACGTGTTTCTTGTTATTTGTTCAATAACGTAGCATCTGTCAAAAGTCATTAAACACAATCTTCATTATTTAAAAAAATCTGCATCTTACTCACGCCTCGTGACTGAGCACAAACTTCAATCTCTCTTTGAAGAAGGTTAATATTTTACTGTAATGTAAATGTCACATGGCACTAAAACATAGTCATAACCAAACACATGACTCTATTTAAAAGTTATAGAGAAGAAGAGTCACTTACCTCTGTTTATCAGTCGCTGTTATTCAGAAAGAACAAACTACACCACTTCGTGACTTTTCCCAAATTGTCAGATCCAAACAAATGCTCTGAATTACTTTTGGAAATGTGGAAAGTCCAGGAAATATATAGGTGAATGCTGCTTGTCATTTCCCTTTCCACACGCTTGAAAAGATGCCTAGAGGCGTCTGTATGAAACTGTGATTCACACTATCCATGTTTCGTCTTCCCACACGTCTGTTTTCCAGGGGAGAGTTCTCATACATGACAAGTTGTTTCATACCTGGTTATGCGCATGCGTTGTTGTGACAAACAATATACATGAATATAATGAGGAAAAAAAAAATATATAGATAGATATACGCGTGTGATTTCACATTATGTGCATATTCTATCAAATCTCACGAAAATATTTTCAAATATTATGTTTAATGACTTTCCAGCTCAAACCTGAATCTTCAACTCTATTACTTATTATGTCTCTCTGGGTGTATCCCGTTAAGTATTTCGAAAAACATTATTTAAAAAACAACAACATTCTTCCCTATGAAATTGTGAACTTTCCTTATGAAGTATAAGAATACTTTATAACAATGAGAGCGTCCGGATCCTTCCATCTAGTATTTGTACTCACACGGACTACACCAAAAGAACACCACCAAAGAGTCGGGAAACGGATATGAAGTCTCTCCGCCGCGTTAGGTAAGAGGGTAGACAAAACACTTTTGTCCGTTTGATACCTTAGTGCTTCGAATTAGTTCATTAGCATTTGCTCGTAATTTGTTTTACCCATTCCCGGTATTGTTTTAACAGTGAGTGAGATAAGCGATCATTTTTTTTTGTATTTCCTTGTTTATGGCTGCTAATAAGCTAGCGCGTGTCTAGCAAACTACGCGTGTGCTAATTATGCTATTTTAATGCGTTCGAGGCTTATATGAACACAAATAGTGCGTCTTATGGGGTTGACAGGTGCGAACATTTCGAGGAAGTGGTTAAAAGTCAGCTGGCTAACGGTATGCGTGTAAATCATCGCCAGTTGTCATTAGCTAAACTCTGAGCTCAGCGCTTTCTAGAAACGACGGCGCAGCGCAGATTATCAGCGCGTCCTCGCAACTGGCGGGCTAGCAATTGGTTTCTTAAACAACTACAATAACTATAATGGTCGGAGACTTTCTTTTTTCTTTTTGCTTGTGTCTATCATCTACACTACGAGTGGCGCGACGAATTGTATTATGGGGCTATTCACACAGAACGCGTTTTGTTTTTTGTTTTTTAAGTGAAAGCATTTAATTTAAGCGTCGCGTTTTAAAACGCAGTGTCATACGCGAGAGAAGTGTTTAAACACGTTTCTAACGCTTGTTTACATAAAAAATGGAAAAGCAGCTACGTGGCTGTTCTGTTTGAACAGCTCCCTTATATTCAACAAAACTGTCTGTAAAAGAGGCGCGCGTAATTCGAATTACGGTGTGTCAGTGCTCCTTATTAAGCTCAACCAATTCAACATGTTTGATTAGCCCGTCTTGAATTTCAGACCCGTTTGGTTTTAGAACGAATTAGGTCTTGCCGCCAAAAAGAAAGAAATAAGGCTTGTTCCCTATTTTTAGGTATTCTGGGGTGCAATGGACGACAGCAACGCAGTGAAGCTCTTTGTTGGGAATCTGGATTTGGAAACCACACAAGATGACCTAATAGCACTTTTGGCCCCTTATGGAGAAGTGGTGCACATAACTGTACTGAGGCAGTTTGCCTTTGTCCATCTGCAGGGAGAAGGGGCTGCTGACCGTGCCATCCGTGATCTGAATGGTCGAGAGTACCGTGGCCGGAGCCTTGTAGTTGAGGAATCCAAAGGGAGGCCTCTCAATTCCACCAAAGTATTTGTGGGGAACTTGTGCGCTTCCTGTTCAGTTGAAGACCTGTATGATCTCTTCTCGGCTTACGGCAAAGTGCTCGATTGTGATAAAGTAAAGAGTAAGTATGTGTATAATGCACCTGCTTTGTATCAGTGCGTATTTCTTGCCGTTATATAATGTTATGACGTGTTCTCTTGCAGCAAAACCCTCCTCATTCACAGGCTACGCCTTTGTGCACATGGAGCGCAAAGAGGATGCAGAACAAGCCATTGAGGGTCTTCACGGGACCTCATTTATGGGGCGTCCACTTGCAGTGGAGCTCTCAAAGGTACAGCCGACCACAAACAAGGTCCCGTGTGCCAGCTGCGGTGCACATGGCCACTTTGCAGGAGAATGCCCGATCAACAGGCCTTCAATGGAGCACCACCAGAGTCAGGCTGCTGTCTTGGCTGCAGCTGCTGCCGCTGCTGCCGGACTTCCCCTTCAGGTGCAGCAGAGTGTGCACAACTCTTTCTACAACACTGCGAGCACTGACCCAACGTTTGCAGCTCTGAAAGACTTGACCACTTCCAGGTTTGATGGCAAACCTGTCAGCGCCGCAGTCTATGGTGCCCTGGCGAGTCAAGTCTACAGTTCTGTTGCAGACCAGGTGCTGAACACGTTGACGAGCCAAGCCGCGGATGGCTACCCCACGGAAAGAGAAGCACCGCCGGGCGCTGCCGCCGTTAACCCTGCCACTGTTAACCCTGCCTATGGAGCAAATTCCTGTCTGTACGGTGCCAGTCCAGCTTATGGGACCATGGGAGGCACGGATCCTAACCCCCAAGCCATCTTTGAAGCCGCTAGGGCACGATTCTTTGAGCAGGGACAACAAGTGCTGGCCGAACAGCAGGCAGTGACCAAATCTGACCGAGACCGAAGTCCAGTACGGCGTTCGGCCCCATTACTGCCTGATCCAGTTCCCCAGCCGTTCTCCCAGACGCGTCCCAAACGACGGGCCCTGCTCCCAACACCTCCTGGAGGTCCAGAACTACCTGCAGTTAAAAATGGCGACCCAATTGCAAGGTAAAGGCATCCTAAATATTTGGCATCATAATCTCAATGAAGATGGATATAAAATATTTTTTCAATTATATTTAAATATTATATACTAAAAAGTGTGTGTGACCCTGGACCACAAAACCAGTCATAAGGGTAAATTTTTTGAAATTTAGATTTATACATCAATGTGAATAAATAAGCTTTCCATTGATGTATGGTTTGTTAGGATAGGACAATATTTGGCCGAGATACAACTATTTGAAAATCTGTAATCTGAGAGTGCAAAAAAAATCAAAATATTGAGAAAATTGCATTTAAAGTTGTCCAAATGAAGTTCCTAGCAATGCATGTTACTAATCAAAAATTGTTTTGATATTTATGGTAGGAAATTTACAATATCTTTATTTAACATGATCTTTATTTAATATCCTTACGATTTTTGGCATAAAAGAAAAATTCTATTTTTTTTTAATTATATAATTTTGACCCATACGATGTATTATTGGCTATTGCTACAAATGTACCCCAGCGACTTATGACTGGTTTTGTGGTCCACGGACACACACACACACACACACATATATGCAAAACATTATTTATTGTTTTGTCAACAAAGCACATCTAAACTCTCCATTCTCCATACCAGGTGCTATGCCGAGTACTACCAACAGTACCATCAGTACCAACAGTACCAACAATACCAGCAATACCAGCAATATCAGCAGTACCAGTACAGCTATCCACCGCCACCACCCCCTCAGATGCCCATGATGCCTCCAGGCCCAATGGATGTGCAACAGATGGCCGCCCCTGGCACAATTGCTTCACCAAGAGTGTATGAGCCAACTTCAACACACATGGAGCCCCTCCTACGCCGTCCTGATTACCTTCAGCAACACACATCTGAGTCCCCATATCGATAGCACTCACCACCTCACGAGTGTGTGCACGCGTGTTTGGTTGTGAAAATGTGTGCGTGTGTCAATTTTGGTCCTACATGACAAAAGAAACTAGAGGAAAGGGATAAATTGAATTATTACTGCTACATCAAACCCGGATATTGTAGTTTCGCAGTTATCTTTCCCCCTCATAATGTTAAATATCTCATTATGTACAGAATGTAGACGTTTACATGGCCATGAAAGTTTTGATTCTGAGCTACTCAGTTTAAGTGTTTTTTTTTTTTTTCTCCCCCGAAGTGCTCAGAAGTACATCAGCTGTCACTTTTATAGATAAAATACTGTTTGACTTTGTCGGGTCAGACATCCTCTGAAGTCAAATGACTGTGCCTTGTGAAAATAAACCTTTTTTGTGTACAGACTTTTGTAAAACCAAGTACTTCAGGTACAGTTTTATTAAATTCATGGTTCAAGAAAGGAGCAAGCCTCAGTCAAATATCCTAATCCAAATTGTTGTCAGCATATTGTATTTGGCTTGGACTGATGTTAAGTTTCACAGCGACTAGGAAGACCGCATAGTTTAGCTAGAATGTACAGAGGACCTGTGTGAAGTCTGTGTGTGTGTGAGAGAGTGAGAACACAATGTTAACTGATCCATTAGCTTACACATGAGCACCACAATCACATACACATCAGGCCTTTTTCGTATATACCTATTTGAGTGAGGAACAGCAGGCATTTGGGCATATTAAGGTGAATCAGTACCAAACAAATCCACAAACCTGTACTTAAATGCTCTAACCACTGCCTCACTAGTGCAGATGGTTATACCTGCCCAGTTTGACAACATTAAAACTGATATTAAAATCATCTTTTGGAAAAGAGAGGGCAAGAATAGATTCATTGCAAAAGGGACAAGTTTGTTTGTCAGTCGAGAAGCATATTTGTTCTAAATGTTTTCCATTCGGATGCCTCTATTGACTCTGAATGAGTTTGAGGTGTCGTTGTTGCTAAATAGCAAACAACTGGTTCTATAACCTGCCAGTAGCGATTATGCATGTTTTTGCAGGATTTAAAGTGCAAACGACTGCCATCTCTAGCTTTGCATCCCTCTCTTACATGGACCAAATTCTTGGGAGTATTGACTTATAAGTATGGGTGGAAACCCCTCAAATGACCTTAAAAGAGAATGAGGATTTTACGTTCTTTTTGTTTCTTTTGAAAGTAGCCCCATGCAATTACTATTATGTTTCACTGACCATTTATTTTGTTCACATTTACATTTATCATAGTCTCTTTATCCTTAGGGTCATGTGAATTGATTTCAGGGGCTTTGGGGTGGAAACACTTAGTTACTTAGGGATGGGGAGTGTAAAACCTGTTCAGGCCTGACATATAGCTAGTTAAGGCAATTGGTTCTAAGAGTGGGGGGAAAAAAAGTGAAGTGCTTCATACAATTGTATTTTTTGTTTTTGTTCTTAAGGAGAAATGTGTTGTCCCAGTTCATGAGCATTTTAGGCAATTCAATTAAACATTCATGTTATGACATTATAAACCGAAAGTGTGTGAATAATTAATCCAGGTTAAAGTCCATGTATCTAGTGCTAGATGTTTCAGTCTTTTTTGAAGGGAATCTACCCAAAATTTCATAGCAACTGCAATGGATTTTTGAGGGGATGTAGATGTTATGACAGTTAAGTAGCTTCCCTTCAAATAGCCTTCAGTGCATTATGATTGAAATTGGAAGGTATGATCAAGAGAATGGTTTGTTTAATCATGTTATGTATGTCCTCTTTTCCTAGAATGCCCCTCAGGCAGTCTTCAGTCTTTCATTCCAAAGAAATATGGTGGGGTACACACACAAATCTCACGTAGCACATGTAACCCATAATTTCAACACTCTACATTCGACTTCATCTCGTTACTTAAACCTCACAGGCAAACATCCACTGTAGTGTTAATGTTCTTAATTTGATGTGTGATAGAATGCAGATGGAAAGGTGGTGGTGGTGTAGCTTTTTGCAGCACACCAGAGCTCCACACAAATGATTCTACACAGTAAATTATTTGATCTGTTTTGTATTATTATAAATAGTGCATATTTCTTGTTATTATTACTGCTGTTCCAGCCACATTTTCCCTTTTCGCTAACTACAGCTATAATGGCTCCCGGGTCTCAGGACGCCAAGTTGAGCATGACGGGGGAAGAGAATTAGCGCCCCACAATGCCTCGGACGTGCTCCCCACTAAGGTAAAGCCATTTGCCCCCAACCATGCCTGCACCTCGATTATACACTTCCCCATGATTCTAGCACAGCTGCTTAGAGAAGCTCAGATCAGGCCCACATCAGTTTATACTGACAATACAGTCAACACAATGGGGGAGGGCACTTGTTTTCTGCTGTGTGGTTGGATCAGTGCCTATTGAG
This sequence comes from Sinocyclocheilus rhinocerous, assembly GCF_001515625.1. NCBI lineage: Eukaryota > Metazoa > Chordata > Actinopteri > Cypriniformes > Cyprinidae > Sinocyclocheilus > Sinocyclocheilus rhinocerous. The sequence goes on from NW_015642528.1 coordinate 2,452,935, forward strand.
GGGGAATTTTGTTTTTTTTAATGGCCTGGAGCAGTAGAATCACCTCTTTCAGCTTCCCGAAATGCTCATGGTTTGGTATTTGGACAAAAAAAAAAATCCTACTTACTGCATTATTCATATTTATAATACTGACTCTTTTGGCACCAAATTCTCATGATAAAAGGTTTTAGTGCCTTTGAGGTATGTTTTCTCGCAGTATGCTTTCAAGATGAGCTGGAAATAAATTTCCAAGTGTGTTTTTTTTTTTTTTTTCAAACAATTTGAGGGAAGAATGGCTGACATTTGCCTTGGCTTGTTCTCTGGCATTTAGTCTTTTTGAAGCACTTCCAGTTGGCGAGATGAGGCGCTTCAACTGTGCTTTGAATACTTAAGAAGGGTGCAGAGATGACCAAAAGTAGGGCAATGGTCTTGTAGGTGAGTAACCAATGTGTCCAGCTCACACCCACCTCAACTTTATGCCTACTGCCACAATTTCAGCCTCACAAGATCATAGATCCCACTGCAACACTGATTTCAGTTTTCACTCTGAGAAAAGGGTCCATCTGTTTTCCTGCCAAATTTAGACTTTTGACTATTGTAGGGATTACGTTTTCCTCCATTCTCAGGGTAAGAATTGAGCATGATTTAGTATATGTTCATAAGTAAAAGTAACAAATCTTTTTCAGTTTAACCTAGTAGGGACAGTCTGCTATGAATTTGTCAGAAAAAAAATGTGGTGAGTGTTTGTTAAAGGTAAGCCTATTCAGTCACTCCAAACATTACTTAAAACACGTTCTTGTCTATAATTAACATTTTTCGACATCACAGTTTATTAATTCCTCTAATCTTCAACAAGGCGTTAACCTCAAATCTCTTTCAAATTTTAGAACTGAGCGCTCTTTACAATTATACGTATTGATTTTCTGTCTTTCTCACAATCTTCTAATGACCTAAAGCTTCATCTCTAATTTAGAGGTGCTTTTTGAAAAGTTGGACAGTGGAGCATTAGGCTACTTGTAGATAAACTATGATTGTAGGTTATTAAGAACTGAAATACTCAGTGATTCAGGGATGTTCGAGTATCATTGATCTTTTTTTCTAGGTCTGAATGGGCAACATTCATTGTGGTTTATGTAATTGTGAAAAGTCAGAGGGATCTTAATCCTAACGTTTTTTATTTGCAAACTGGTTTTAGTGCCATATTTGTATTTTCTTCTTGAGAAGTTCAATAAACGATGCTTAAATCATATTATGTGGTCTTGTTTTTTTTCTTCTCATTATTTATTTTCATGTTCAATTGATTTATGTTTACATTTTATACAAACCTAAATGCCTAATCAAAAAAATGTTTTAACAACCCAGGAACCTCCGTTTTTGCATGTGAGGGAAACCTTACATGTCATAGACCAAAGTTGCTGAACTTTTTCTGGACCTATGATTTTAATTATGCTGAATGAACGTCTTTTGTTTACCTAATACTTAAACTCAATACTCAGACTTAACGCTGGTCATTCTGTACCGTTCTTAAATCCCGCCCATATCCTTTTATGAAATGAAGTTGTGACCAAATACTGCAGCGGTCAGTCACTCATATTGGGTCCCCTTATTTGAGTTTGAGCACCAGCTGTCAGTTCATCGGCCGGTGGGAGCAGTTACCGCAGGCAGGGGTCTGTCTTCTCTCCAAACCCGCACGGGACTCTGACTGTACGGCACGGGGGGTGTATGTTGAATTAAGAGGTAAATAATAAGGTTGTGTAGGTTGAGGGGATACTAAGCACCCCACGGAAGACGGAAAAAATGACAGCGATTGAAACGCAAGTGCAGTACAGTTCTTACATGATGTCTACGACTGAGGAATACATGACCCAAGAGGATGACTGGGATCGCGATCTGTTACTGGACCCGGCCTGGGAGAAGCAGCAGCGTAAGGTAAAAACTCGCGAGGGCTTTGTGTGCTCACTACTTGCTTTTGTTTATAGAGGTTTACGTAAAGTGAATTTAAATATTAGTCTACAGCCAGAAAAAAAAGATATATAACATTTTGTTTTTAATGGCTGAGTAGGCCTGCTTTATGGAATGAAAAGCAGTATTAGGATGTCAAATCTGTACGAATTTTTAATTGTCATTCGGTGTCTACAAGCGTCTAGCCTCCACGTCATACACCGCTCAGCAACACGGACCAATCAGCTGCGACCTCGTTGACTTGAGCAGCGAAAATGGTTGAATAATTTTGTATTCATCTTTAATTTCAACATTATCCATTTGGTAGGAATATATTTTTTATTAAAATTATTAATGGGTTATATGTTATAATGTTAGTATTACTGCAACTAATTAACTGCAGGAAATTAGATGAATATATTTCATGAATATATGACAGTAGACATAACTACACCAAAGTGAGCAGATGAGGCAACAGTGGACAGACAGTGTTCAGAATGGACGGAAGGGGTTAAGCACTGAGAGCCGCAAATAAACCCTACAACTAAAAATATGGGACCCATCCTGTCCCCCAACTCATTAATCCAAGCAGTTTGTTCATCATCATCTGTTGATTCTAGTTAAATGACTGATGGCACATGTGAGAGGTGTTTATTAATAAGCAAGGATTTAACATGACGACCGTGCAGATTTATTTACGTCCTGTTGAGGGCACAGGCATTTTTCTTTCTGGCAGAGTGCACCCAGTGCTAGATTGAAAAACATTATAGCTTTGTGAGTTTCAGTTTGGTTGGTCAGTAAGGACCAAGTCTAAGAAACTGACACTTTTCATGAATAGGGTACAAAATATGACCTGATGGTGCATAACCTTCAAAAAATGTTGGTCATGAACCTCAGGATGTCAAACTAAATTGTATGTTTTATTTCGTTTTCTTTTTATGCCGACCTTTGCAACCTTGTTGTAGTTTAATGAGGTTTAACCTTGATTTGTGAAAGTTGATTAGCTACTTTCATTCTAGATTAGTTTTATGTTCTATAATAGTTTGTCAGGCATATTTAAAAGGCCTCCCAAAAAACATGCATTAATGCCTTTAATGATTTAAACAAAACAAAAAAAAAAAGGTTTTTGTATGGTACCATATTTGTGGAATGTGACAGCAGTTGTTTTCTAGTCAAAATAGCCATTTCAAAAGATAAGCTACTCAGTAAACCTTTGTTTTGGTACTTTGTATTTCAATTACTGATAAAAATTAAATTTCAGAAGGAATATGTGTAATTTTTAATGCTCACTGAGGGTCAATTATGTGAAATCTTGGCAGATAGTGGCTACGTTGTGGAAGCTAAAGTCGATTTAAACAAAGCTTGAAAAAAGAGTGTTTTTGCACCCGAATGTGAAGCATTCTGTCCATGCAGAACTGTCATGCTGCACAATTCTCTTCAAAAAGACCTCACTAAGTGCTGATATCACAGCCTTCCTTGCATTTAACCATTACTGTGCTTCATGCTATACCTTTAAGCCTACCTGCTTCGGAGAATTACTCTCGAGTACTTAGCGTCCTCATGCTTTGGTATCTTGGTCACGTACCATTTATTAGTTCAATCCTGAGACTAGATTCTTATGTGGAGAGACAGTATCTCTACAGTATTGTATTACTTAACTATTTTTCTAGTGTCTGTTAATTAATGTGTCAGATCCTGCAAGGGAAGCCAAGTGGACCATTGAGTTTTGAGAAGCAAGAGATTCTGAGACACGCTGAATATTGTTGTTTAATTCTGGATTTATTATAAAATTCTATGTTGTGTCACACCCCCACACCTCTTATGGATCCCTTTCTGCTTTCCATGCTTGAACAGTCATCAGTTTGAGGCGTGGTGAATGTAGTCCAGGCCTCATCTAGTTACCTCCATCAGTTACATTTCCAGTGTCAGGGTTTTATGGAGATTGTATCTGTAGTTTCTCATAAAGTATTGGACACTTACCTGAATTTTATTATTATTATTATTATTATTATTATTATATAAGACGTCTGCTTAGTGTGCTGAATAGTATGTCACCTAATTACACCTTTTCCATTTCCCTTTCATTTGTATAAAGTGGGTATATAAAAGTATGCATATTTCATATGATGAAATTTGTGTGTCTGCAAATGTATTTTTTTCATTCTAATTAGAAAGCCTTACACTTAGCGCAGAACCTGAGGGTTTCAGATAGGTGTGCACATTCTTCAGGCACACGGGGGTGGGGTGGAGGTGGGAAATGGGGGGTGAAGAAAGTCATGAGTACGATCGAATGGCAGTTGCTATTCCAGAAGAGGTGTCCTTCTAGGGGAGCTTCTATAAACTACCTAATGAAAGCATGGGGGCTGGGAGGTAGTTTACTGTAGGAGACCAGGTCAGCCAGGTAAACTTATTTCAGGCTGGATTTGACTTCCATGGCCATGTAAATGAGAACAATAAAAGAGGGTGGGACATATAATGGGACAATAATAATTGGTTGCAGGTCATGAGTTTCTGTAGCCAATCCCGTTTACTCTCTTAAATTAAAGGTTCCAAAAGGGAACTGTTTTTGCTTCACTAAAGAACTTTTTTTTTTTTTCAGTTTTGTCTTGGTGTAAAAACAATTAAAAAATCTAAAGAACTTTTTGTATAATGGAAAGGTTTCATGAAACCAGATGCCAATAAATAACCTTTATTTTTAAGAGTGTAGATGTCTTTATTGATTCCATATTACTTATTTTGTTCTGAAAAAAATGGTAAAATGTGGGAGAACGGTGCTAAGGTGAATTTAAATAGTTTATATTTCTTTGTGTATACACATTTATTAAGTGGTGAACTGGCAGCTAAATGACTGCATGTAAGTCTACAGTAGGTTACAGCTTTACCTAGGTTGCAGCTTTAAATACCAGGCCTTCAAATGTTAAATATCATGTTACCAGAATCCTATGTTTCAGCCCTTTCACCTGAATGTGCTGCAACTTGCTCTACAACTATCTCACAGCTACTATTTATTCCCTCTGTAGTTTCTATCAGTAATTCTGCTGTGACCTCCTCTGTGAAAACATCTATGTATCTTGTTAGTGTCAACTGCAGTGGGGATATTACCTTACAGGCAGGTAGTGTTCCCATAAGTGCTATCATTGTTAACTAAAATTAAAACCATTGAAAACATTTTTGTTGCTTGATACAAAATAAACACGAACTGAATCAAAATATAAAAAAAACATAAACTTATTTTATTTCAGCTTATTGCCAAGTAACTAAAATAAAAAATGTAAGCAAATTATAAAAAATATAATCTAATTCAAAATATTAACAAAAATGATAGTAGTATATCAATTAATGATACTAACAGAGGTTCTCATTAATGTTCATTAGTCACACATAATCTGCCAGATGGCAATACCATATATAATGCCATATTTTTGGGGATTGGGATAGTTTGACAGTAAAGTCATAATACTTACTGTACTAGCACATAGATGTCTGGTTCACAGAATGACTTTGGATTTGGAGAGTGGATTTTGGTGCTTGTCGTAGTAGTAATGCAAAATTATGTGATATCCATCTATAGAACTGAAACACATCCGCAGCCATCTAAAACAGATTGAGTATAGATGCAACAGATTTACAGTAAAATTTTATTTAAGTTTGGAAGGAAGTTTTAAAGTATTTAAAGACCTATAATTTTAAGGCAGTGTCAAATGAAACCCTTAGTAGCTTCAGTACTTTCTTCCTGCTACTGTAAAAGAGGATGCGTGATCCAGTGGAATGTGCTTGTGGCATTGCTGTCATCTGTAGAGCATAAATAATCTTGCAGCAGTTTTGATCAGCTAGCAAGAGCGAGACTGTAAAGCAGAATTTTCCCTTAGGTGAAAATCCTTAATAAAAACATTTGCAATAGTCTCTATTCCTTATGTTCTTTTTTGTCTGTGCATATTCATGTTAATGTTTTTTAAAAAGGAAAAAGTTTCTCACGAGTTTTGAGAAGCAAGAGATTCTGAGACACGCTGAATATTGTTGTTTAATTCTGGATTTATTATAAAATTCTATGTTGTGTCACACCCCCACACCTCTTATGGATCCCTTTCTGCTTTCCATGCTTGAACAGTCATCAGTTTGAGGCGTGGTGAATGTAGTCCAGGCCTCATCTAGTTACCTCCATCAGTTACATTTCCAGTGTCAGGGTTTTATGGAGATTGTATCTGTAGTTTCTCATAAAGTATTGGACACTTACCTGAATTTTATTATTATTATTATTATTATTATTATTATATAAGACGTCTGCTTAGTGTGCTGAATAGTATGTCACCTAATTACACCTTTTCCATTTCCCTTTCATTTGTATAAAGTGGGTATATAAAAGTATGCATATTTCATATGATGAAATTTGTGTGTCTGCAAATGTATTTTTTTCATTCTAATTAGAAAGCCTTACACTTAGCGCAGAACCTGAGGGTTTCAGATAGGTGTGCACATTCTTCAGGCACACGGGGGTGGGGTGGAGGTGGGAAATGGGGGGTGAAGAAAGTCATGAGTACGATCGAATGGCAGTTGCTATTCCAGAAGAGGTGTCCTTCTAGGGGAGCTTCTATAAACTACCTAATGAAAGCATGGGGGCTGGGAGGTAGTTTACTGTAGGAGACCAGGTCAGCCAGGTAAACTTATTTCAGGCTGGATTTGACTTCCATGGCCATGTAAATGAGAACAATAAAAGAGGGTGGGACATATAATGGGACAATAATAATTGGTTGCAGGTCATGAGTTTCTGTAGCCAATCCCGTTTACTCTCTTAAATTAAAGGTTCCAAAAGGGAACTGTTTTTGCTTCACTAAAGAACTTTTTTTTTTTTTCAGTTTTGTCTTGGTGTAAAAACAATTAAAAAATCTAAAGAACTTTTTGTATAATGGAAAGGTTTCATGAAACCAGATGCCAATAAATAACCTTTATTTTTAAGAGTGTAGATGTCTTTATTGATTCCATATTACTTATTTTGTTCTGAAAAAAATGGTAAAATGTGGGAGAACGGTGCTAAGGTGAATTTAAATAGTTTATATTTCTTTGTGTATACACATGGTGTAAAAATTGGTGTAGAAACAGTTTTCACAAATTTCACAAATACAAAGAAACGGGAAGTAACATTGAATTTGACATTACATTTTAAATTAGAAGGACTGAAATAGTATTTTCTTCCATTTTTACAACTTTGGGGGGAAAAAAATATAGCCAAGATAGCCAAATGTGCAAATAGGTTTTATTAAAATATTAAATGTTGGAATAATATATACATAAATTGATCTAAATCTAAATCTGCTTCATGCTCTGTGGCCCTTTAATTTATAAAAATATACAAATAAAGTCTTGTAAAGTCTTCACTTTAAACAATGCCCTGTCATGATAGCAGCGGGACTGCAGTCAGCTGACTTAGTAATGCAAAGCATTTGCACAGATGTATGTATGACAGGAATAGTTGAAGTGATGATGTAACTGGAGTGCCAATGGATCGCAAGGCTAAAATAAATCCTTGGTGATAGAGAGCATCTCTGCTGTAGTCATCACTGCACAGTATCTGACATTAGAAACAGAACCTCAGATCAAGATTCAGCTGGAATCAACACAGTGCATGCTTTATATTTTTGCAGGCTATTTTGAATAGTTGCTTCAGTTTGCGCCATCTCGATTTTTTAATTCATTAAGTTGTGCAAGACTTCTTTATAGATGTCCCCCCCCCCCCCATTTGAAGTTTTAAGCTATTTGAAATATACATTAATCAAAGCTGACTAGTATTTACTGCTTTAGGTTATATATGAAAAATATGATCTGGCAAACTAAATATGTATAAACATTTTAATTGACTTAAAGAGTGTATACTTTTTAATTCATATGTAGATTTTAAGCTATTTGAAATATACATTAATCAAAGCTGACTAGTATTTACTGCTTTAGGTTATATATGAAAAATATGATCTGGCAAACTAAATATGTATAAACATTTTAATTGACTTAAAGAGTGTATACATCATCAATGCTAAAGCAATAAGCATGTGAAAACGTAATGAAAGCATCACCAACATGCCAAGTTATTTCTGTACAACCAACCTGTTGCTTGACTAAATATTTTTACCCCCATTCACAATGTAGCGAGTTCAAGGACGTCCAAGAAAAAATTTTCATATTCCTGATGCACATACTTGGGTGGCCACTAAAACAATTGCCCTTTTCATTTCTTGAATCCATGTTATGTCATTCAGTCTCCAATTTAAAATAACACTCAGTGAAGTTTATTGCTTTTGATTATAATTGTATGTTTTATGAGGATGTTATATAAAATAAACGGCCCAACAGTGTCGTGGAACATCACACATTTTTTTTCGCGCTGTAGTGTTTTGAGCGTCTGTTCCAGGAATGCGGTGCTTTCAGCTGTCTGCTGGTGTCTCATGGCTCCCCGATATAGCCTCTCCTTCTCCTTCTCCTCCTCCTCCTCCTCCTCCTCCTCATCTTCACCTCACCCTCCCAGGCTAATTTTGGTGATCTTTGGCAGAGGGGGGTGATTTGAAGGGTGGCCACCTGCTGCAAAAGGGTCTCCGCTTCCAGACTTACATCAAATTACGTTGGGCCTTGGCATTCTTCAGTCACCACACTCGCTCTCTGTCCCCTTCTCTCTTACGCTGGGGCTCCCAGTGAGGCATGTACAGTCAACGCTTCTTATAGATCCAACTATGTGTAGATCAGGGACAGAAATGAATCTTTGCTCAAAGCAAAAATGCCACTCAAAAAAAAAAAAAAAAAAAAAGATATTTTAAATTTGGGGGCAAATGCCCTCAATATTTTATTTTATTTGACATATAATTAAATTCTTTCACATAAAAGGATGACATCCACTGTGTTTCTATATGACCACATTGTGTCGCACCTTTGAACAAAATGAAACATGATACAAAATGGTGTAACTGGATGATGTGTAAATGGATGACTGCTGAAGACTTCATTTTTTCTTTTTTCACTTCAGACCTTCACTGCCTGGTGCAACTCTCACCTGCGTAAGGCAGGGACACAGATCGAGAACATTGAAGAAGACTTCAGGAATGGACTCAAACTCATGCTGCTGCTGGAGGTTATCTCAGGTAAGCGTCTCACTGGATCTGTCGATGAGACCCATATCAGTGTCATGTTCATGTGTTGCATTTGACTAATATCAGTTTCGCACCTGTGGAACAGTTGGACGTTAAAGAAATATACTTTTAAGTGAGATTTGACTGTGGTTGCTTTATTAGTTGTGGGATCGTATTCTGCATTTCCCATATTTCTGGCCTTTGAATCATATATAAGGCTTTCAGGTTCCCAAATGTAGCTCATGTAAAAATAATGTGGCCATTATTACTCTACACTTCCCCCATTAACAGTCTCACAAGAAGCAAATGAATATTTCTATACATGTCCTTATGGTATGATTTTGTGTCTCTGTGTGTGTTATATCAGGTGAGAGACTCCCTAAACCAGACAAAGGCAAAATGCGTTTCCACAAGATCGCCAACGTAAACAAGGCCCTGGAATTTATCAGCAGCAAGGGAGTGAAACTGGTCTCCATCGGTGCTGAAGGTGAGGCTTAACAAACCTCTTCTGTTTCAGTTTCTCTAATATAAGCTCCTTAAGCCCCCTTATTCTTGTCCCTTTCCCTTTCCATAAGTGTTTTTTCTGGCTGTTCTGACTTGCAGAGATTGTGGATGGTAATTTGAAAATGACCCTCGGTATGATCTGGACCATCATCCTGCGCTTTGCAATCCAGGACATCTCAGTGGAGGGTGAGAGGCTCCAAACATCTGACACATTAGCACGTCTGTGAAGTTGTGTTTATTTAAAGGTCCACTCATTTTTTGTTTGTCACACTGGTTGGTGTGAAAGCTGAGTTGAAGTTCTATTGACACCTAGTGGCGTAGATGAAGCATCACAGAAAAGCTAGTTTTTAGTTTCCAGTGCCATTGTAGAAGCTATTTATTATCGTATTTAGTTATTAGTATTTGGCTTAGTATTAGTAAATTTATGCCTGCCCCCAACCAATCAGAAATGGTGCGTAAAACATCTGAACATTTTGTTATTTTTAGGCATAGGCCTATATAACACTTTTACCATAATAATATATAATAAAATTGATTAGTTAAATTATTGTGATAGAAAAATTAAGCTTTGCAATACATCAAGGCTTTTTTCATTCTGCAAAATTTTTTTTTCATTTGTTGTTTTGTTTAATTTTATTTTAAATGAATAATAGTCATTTGTTTGCAAGCTTAATAATTTAATTAAATAAGTTTTGTACACATATGGCCAATTATTCTTCTTATTATAAGTTTTGTACACACGGCCACGTGCACACTTACCATAACATGGATTTTAGGATACCGTTCTAAGGGGGCTCTCGTGGCACTCTGAAAGAGCAGCTCATAGATGGAATGGTGCATACCAAACCCAATATGTTTGAGAGTCACCAACTCGATCTAAGATATAAAGCTGGAATGGCCTAGCAGTAAATCTCCGAACTCAGAAAGAATAGCACGCTCATAGGCAACCCTTTGGTAACAACGCAGAGATCGTGTGTGTCATCAGGTGTTACCGTTACCACACACCCTCTAAACGCTTTGCTAGTGCTCGCCATAACGGTAGGAATATAGATCGCTCTTACCACGGAAATGCACGCTTCAAACACTCACTTCTATAATGTTCTATTTTTGATGATTTATGAGGCTCGACTACGGATATCATGCAGTGTCAATACTGTTACCATTTTTAAAATGTAAATTTAAACAATTATTTCTTATATTTAATATAATCAATATCTATAAGTGAAATCCTTTCAAAATGTACAACATGTGCTTTTGTGAACCTGACTATTAGCTAGAAATTAGCTAATTAGTTTGAAATCGTCAAACCTGTTACTGTCATCCCTGTTACTTTTCAGGGTAACAGGTTTTGACATTTGGGTAACAGGGATGACATAGATTAGGTGTCACCCTGTTTTTAATGATTGTCTGTGTAAAATGCAAACATGTTTAAAGGTCACCCTGGGTGTAATTTTAAGCTAATGTCTATATCATTCAGTGGCATATGAGCACGAGTTAGATTTTAGTTATTATTATTGGTATTGTTACTATTACTGTTGTTGTTAATGATCAGGATAGGATGATCAGTCTCAATAAAACTTTTTTTTTTCATAACTCATTGTCAATAATGCATCCATGTAAATTCAATTACAAACAAGAGCAGCAAGGTGACTGCAGACCTTCACCCAAGTCTTGCAATGTTCAAGAAAGTCAAGATCTTGGTCTGGTTTCAGATGATCACAGAAAGACCGAGATCTGATCATCTTCCTTGCCTAATAATTGAACCAGATCAGTATATTTGAAGTTCTGTGAGGGGACACAGACAAACATATGGATGCATTATCTAATTACAATACCCTTAAAACATTAGATCTCCTAGAAATGTAATGAATCAACAATGAACTGACTTAAACTGAAAAAATGACTGTTTGCTATTGTCATACAACTATGCTAAGTAAGTGCAAAACAATATAATGCAATTTAAAATGGTAAAACTGTTCAGTATTATGTAAACAAATATGTGCAGTGTGCTGAAGAATGTGTGTCCTGTCATCCATGTTACT
>NW_015642528.1:2464594-2492351 GCF_001515625.1 Sinocyclocheilus rhinocerous
TCTGGTCAGTCCTGTGACTATGACGTCAATCCTGTTACTGTCATTCATTTCATAAAAAAAAAAAATATATATATATATATATATATTTGATACAGCCTTCCAGATTTTTCCATTGTAACTTAAACTATGTTTAATTTTGGACAAAGCCCTTTTTTAATGTCTCTCTTGTAAAAACATATATTTTTCTTAATTGACATGTGGTAACCCTCCAAAATTAGGATGTTCTTGATCTTTTGAATAACAAATATAAAAATATGAAAAAAATCCAAAATTTGAAACAATCCCAGAGAAAAGAGGGACTAAAATGCTGCTCATATATGTGAAAACTATCACATAGTTCTAATTAAACTATAGTATCTAGTAACGCTTGTGTCGGTAACAGGGTTGACAAAATACCAAAACATGAGGTAGAAAAATAGTCATAAAATATTAAATTACATAGCCTGAGATGGCACAATACAATTTCTTGTCATTTTAAGGTGTCTTCATTTCATGGATATTTAAAAAATGTTGATTAAACTTTTTTTTTTTTTTCAAGTGGAAAAGGCACCGATTTCGTGTCCCACAAATGGCTGAAGTTCATTACCATGCACACATTTAAATGACAACTCTGAGCATTTGTGTATCCAGAGTTCCATTTTACAAGCACGTTTACTCATATATTTATGAAAGTTTCATGAATGAGGTCAATTGACCATACCTTTAAATTGAAGGGTAAGGTCAGGGGTTCAACATCATATTTTGTGTAGTCAGTGAAAATGATCTACTGACCTGTTCCTCACAGAGACCTCTGCTAAGGAGGGCTTGCTGCTGTGGTGTCAGAGGAAGACTGCCCCCTACAGGAATGTCAACGTGCAAAACTTCCACATCAGGTGATTTCTGCTTCACTCCTGTTGAGAGAACAGCTTGTTGGCTTAATTTCACAATCTTTTACTCTGTTTAACTCTTTACAGCTCCTGTCACACATGTGTACATTATCTCTTTTTAAAAGCCATCCTTCGCATTATCCATCATACTTCACATGCCTCTAAACTCCCATAGAGCCTCTGCACTACACTCATCATTTTGTTAATCATTTCCGACTTTCTTTTCTTGTTCTTCCTCCCTGTGTTCTTCCTTTGCTTGTGGTCTGTGTCTTAGCTGGAAGGATGGCCTGGCTCTCTGTGCCCTCATCCACAGACACAGACCTGACCTCATCGACTACTCCAAACTGCGCAAGGTGCCATCGCCCTGTTTCTCATAATGCATCTCTGCCTTCTTTTTGTTCATTTGCTATCTTTGTCTCTTTGGATGTGAATGCACTGTTTATTGTTCTAAAAAAGAGCTGAATATTTTACATTAAAAATGTAACACCCTTATTTCATTTCTTAAGTGGAAAAAAGTCTCATTTGGTTTGTTCTATTTACCTCTATGATGTTATTGCCACCCGACTAATAGAAAAGCAAGTGTTTATTGGTTATCTTACCATGGTAATACCATGTTTCTTTCTGAACATGCATCATGGCTTTACAATGAGTTTAATATCATGGTATTCGCTTGAAGTATTTTATAGTACCATTTAATGTATCATGGTTATGTATAATGGTACATAAATATGATAATCACTGTATAAAACATGGTAAATATCAAAGGGCTATGGTATTATCACCGGCTGGCACAGAACATTTTTTGTAAAGATTTTTAACTGAATTTATCTCAAATGTTCTCAGGCATAAATTCAGGTTTTGTTTGTTTAATTATGTTAATGTTAACTAATGTAACATTAACTAATATAACTAATGTTCTGCAGTGCATAAAATAGCATGTGTTACATTCAAACATGGTGATTATGAAGTGTATGGGTATGAACAATATGTTTCCATGATGAATGGTATATGGTTAACTGTCTTTTCCAGCAACTTTCAATTGTAGACCGTGGAAAAACTTTTCTTCTCTTTATTTACTTTTTTTCATTGGGTTTCTTCCTGGCTATGTCTGCCCTTGCAGGATGACCCTATTGGCAACCTCAACACTGCTTTTGAGGTAGCAGAGAAATACCTTGACATCCCTAAAATGCTTGATGCAGATGGTATGAATTCTTGGAGAGATATCATGTTTCACATTGTAAAAATAAAATGGTTTCAGGAATTGCTTAATGTTTGTCTCCATATCAGACATTGTGAACACTCCGAAACCTGATGAGAAGGCTATCATGACCTATGTGTCATGTTTCTACCATGCTTTCGCTGGAGCAGAGCAGGTAAGGGAGTTCTTCTGGAGATGAACATCTGTAAAGGAAGGAGAGTTGCTCCTTTTAGAATGTAATTGCCCACCTTGTTTCCCCTTTGTAATCAGTCACACTGTCCTCCAGGCTGAGACAGCAGCTAACAGGATCTGCAAAGTGCTGGCCGTGAACCAGGAAAATGAGAAGCTGATGGAAGAATATGAGAAACTGGCCAGCGAGGTAAGAAAACTCAAATTCTCTTTTAGATGGACAATGTTTTGTTAATTTGCCGAGTCTTGGTTTTTCCATGGTTTTGACCTTAGCTTCTGGAGTGGATCCGTAGGACCATCCCCTGGTTGGAGAACCGCGTGGCCGAGCAGACCATGCATGCCATGCAGCAGAAGCTAGAGGATTTCAGGGATTATCGACGTGTGCATAAGCCACCCAAGGTTCAGGAGAAGTGTCAGCTGGAGATCAACTTCAACACCCTACAGACCAAGCTGAGGCTCAGCAACAGGCCTGCCTTCATGCCCTCTGAAGGCAAAATGGTTTCAGTATGTGCTGCTCCTTTTCTCTTAACATTTGTATACAGGGTAAATTACCTTGGCTTTCAAGTACCCCACAGACAGAGTTAAAATTAAGTAAGTTCTACCTGGGTTCCTCCCCTGCAGGACATTGCCAATGCCTGGAAGGGTCTGGAGCAGGTAGAGAAGGGTTACGAGGAGTGGCTGCTCACAGAAATCCGTCGTCTGGAGAGACTGGACCACCTGGCCGAGAAGTTTAAGCAGAAGTCTACCTTGCACGAATCATGGACCACAGGTATTAATCACTACCTCTCTGATCTTACAGTCAGCCATTTTCATTCTACTCTGAGAACTGACATATTCCTTCTCATTGTGTTCTGTAATGCTCAACACAGGAAAGGAGGAGCTGCTGTCTCAGAAAGACTACGAGTCCGCCTCTCTAATGGAGATCCGTGCTCTGATGAGGAAACACGAGGCCTTTGAGAGCGACCTGGCTGCTCACCAGGACAGAGTGGAGCAGATTGCTGCCATTGCACAGGAGCTCAAGTAAGATAGATGCACCTCAGCTCACTTGAAATACGAAGAGTACTTTCTTATAGAGTTTACAGTAGGTAATTGTAATGATTATAAAGATGTGCTGCTCTTTAGTGAACTGGACTATTATGATGCTGCTACCATCAATGCCCAATGCCAGGGCATCTGTGACCAGTGGGACAACCTGGGCACCCTGACCCAGAAAAGGAGAGAATCACTGGAGGTACGTGTATATGATAACATCTTGGTTGTTATGGGATAGCTGTCCTCCTCAACTGTCCAAATCTACACTTGAATTGAGAATGAGGTCAAACTAAAGTAGATTCCACATCCAGAAACATTAAGACTCTTTTGCATGTTTAGCCAATGAAGAGTATGATTAAAATATACCATTTACAGTAGATAAAGGATGTGGGCTCGCTGTAATCTTTGTCTTTCTTTGCCATAGCGTGTGGAGAAGCTTTGGGAGACAATTGACCAGTTGTACCTGGAGTTCGCCAAGAGGGCAGCACCCTTCAACAACTGGATGGATGGAGCTATGGAAGATCTGCAAGACATGTTCATTGTTCACAGTATTGAGGAGATTCAGGTAAAAGACGAACACTGAATGCTTGAAGGAGAGCTTATCTTTTTCAATGACATTACAAACTGGCTTTAGTATCTTTATTATTTAGTATCCCATAATCAGTCTGTTATGGGAGAAGGATGTTGGTGTTGTTCTTCTGTAATAAACTCCTTTTTTGTACACACCATGTCTTAACATCATTTTGTTCTTTTTTGCTATTGTCAACCTCAGAGCTTGATCACAGCCCATGACCAATTCAAGGCCACCCTACCAGAAGCTGATAAGGAACGCATGGCCATCATGGGCATTCATAACGAGATCCTGAAGATAGCTCAAACATACGGGATCAAGGTAGTGGGCGAGAATCTCTACACTGTCCTTTCTCCTCAGGATATTAGCAACAAATGGGAAGCTGTAAGTACTTTACAATCTTTTTTTTACCACTTCAGCTTAATCAGCAAGATGGCTCAATGTATTGTGTTCTTTCAAGTCCTTTCCCTCTTCTTCACTGAGGAATGTTGCTTCCTTCCTAACAACAGGTGAAGCAACTGGTCCCAATGCGTGACCAGACCTTGCAGGAGGAAGTAGCCAGGCAGCAGTCCAATGAGAGGCTGAGACGCCAGTTTGCTGCTCAGGCCAATATCATTGGACCCTGGATTCAGACCAAGATGGAGGTGTTTCACCGTACAACTCACTCACAGTAGCTACATGTCACATACTATGAAAAAACGAAAACTAAATCTTCCTCTTGTTCAACAGGAGATCAGCCACATGTCAACTGATATTGCCGGTTCTTTAGAGGAACAGATGAGCAATCTGAAAACATATGAGCAGAACATCATTAATTACAAGTCCAATATTGACAAACTGGAAGGAGACCACCAGCTCAGCCAGGAGGGTCTTATCTTTGACAACAAGCACACCAACTACACTATGGAGGTATTGACAATCAGCTATTTTCTGTTCATTCTGAAATGTATTTCCTCTTTGAAATTAAAATGTCATTAAGGCAAGGTGTCTTGCACAATTAGACTTCTAAGTCCCTTTAATCTCACCTTCCATATAAGGCATAATTCCTATTTTCTAATTATGTCTATTTTAGCATGTGCGTGTAGGATGGGAGCAGCTCCTCACCACTATCGCCCGTACGATCAACGAGGTTGAGAACCAGATCTTGACCCGTGACGCCAAGGGCATCAGCCAGGAGCAGCTGAACGAGTTCAGAGCCTCCTTCAACCACTTTGACCGGGTTAGCAAAACATGGAGTCTTTGGTTTCATCTTTGAATAAGCAAAGTTATGCAACTTTATCCAAACTGTAGAATAAGCATGTTCTTTTTTTTGTATTTTCAGAAGAGGAATGGCATGATGGATCCTGATGACTTCCGTGCTTGCCTAATTTCTATGGGTTATGATCTGGTGAGTGCATTTAGTCCTGTTTAGAGTATGACTCTCACTGCTTTTTTCGTTGCTTTACAATAATCCAGAAACACAAGGACGCAAAATCAACTTTCTTTTACATTACCTTTTCCATTATTTTTTTAGGGCGAAGTTGAATTTGCTCGCATTATGACTCTGGTGGACCCCAACAACACAGGAGTTGTTACCTTCCAGGCATTTATTGACTTCATGACCAGGGAGACAGCCGAGACAGACACTGCTGAGCAGGTCATGGCCTCCTTCAAGATCCTGGCTTCTGACAAGGTAATTACAATCTAAGAACCACTAAAAGAACCTATAGGAGAATCTGCTAAACATGGCTCCTATTGTCTAAGCACTCATTTTTTTTCTACTATGTTCTGCAGCTGTACATTACAGTGGAGGAGCTGAGGAGGGAGCTGCCCCCAGAACAAGCCGAATACTGTATCAGCCGCATGACTAAGTACATTGGCGGTGATGCTCCCCCAGGCTCCCTTGATTATATCTCCTTCTCCAGTGCCCTGTATGGAGAAAGCGACTTGTAGAGCCCTTCCTGACATGTACACCACTCACAACATCCCCTACACCCTACTCCTAAATTCATGAAACCCTTAAATATCTAACTCCAGGAACAATGTCAGATGTAATGGACGGCTTTGCTGCAGTGATTTAGTCCTGTGCGTCACCAGTTGATATCCCGTGACACCCATCAGTTGCTGTCTGACCTTGTTAGTGGTCCATCTTTTATGTTGTGAAAAATTGTCTCACAAGCCAATAGTGGTTGAAAAGTACAAAAACCTGACAGAATATCATTCTTTACATTGGCACTGTTAATAAGAGACATCTGCTCTCCCTTCATACAAATGGCTTACATTTTGAAGGAAGAAAAATAAATGACCCTAAAAAATATCATGTCTTGTGTATTTTGTTGTTTAATCTAAGCATATATATATATATATACTGTATATATATATGAACTTAATGAAAACATCACTATTAAGTGCTTAGGATGTATTTCATCGGTCTAGAGTGCTAAATTAGTCAATAATTTGCCATTACTCATATAATCTAACAGTAATGTTTGTTTGGACTAAGTTAATTTATCGTAAACCCACAAAATTCCACAAGGCATCAGCAAATCTAACCTGCTCCTGACAGTGGTTTCTGCAGTTACTTACAGGTTGAAGGTGAAGTGTTTGTACATAAAACATTTCGCTATATTTTACCATTTTATTAAAAACTGAGTAAACAAAAACAAATAAAACACACAAATAAAAAAGCATAGAAAATGTAAAAGATAAATAGATAGATGCACCTATATATATATATATATATATATATATATATATATATATGTGTGTGTGAATAAATTGTGAATAAAAATACCAATAAATATTATTAAAATATTAAAATAATTAAAAATAGAAATCCACAACAAATATATAAAAAAATATGTTAAATATGATGTAATTTGATGTAAAAACAATTGTAAAAAAATGATTGCAAATGAAAGGAACTTATATAGAGAACACCAAACTAGTAAATGAAACACAGGTGGAAGAAATTAGATCATAATGAGTACAAGCAAAGGGTAATGGTAAATGTAGTCCATGACATAATGGTAAAGGACTTGGGAGAAGTGCCCTCTGGAGGAGCTCATGGGCACTCCCGCTGGAGATCGTGACAGATACAGGCTCCGACAAGACTCACCCACTGAAGACGAGAAGAGAGACTTCTGCCAATCCAGTCCATCACATTGAAGACAATAAATGATCAAAGGTACGAAGATGTTATCTATAAGATGAAAAATTTTGAAAATCACAGTGCTTTGACTAGCATAATGCATGAGCTAGACTTCTTGTGCAGACTCACATTTCCCATCAAAATAAGCCAGAAGGTTTTGTATAATTGCTGGAAAAATTGACAGTTTTTATGCACTTACTAATTATATTAAAATACATTCAGTGAATTTTTCCTAATGGTGGGTAAATAAACAGAAAAAATGTTCGCTATAGGCTACTTTTTTGAAGACCTGTGACAGAGTTGACTTCTCAGTGGGTTCTGTTTGAGCTCATTCAGCTTTTTACATGCTTCAGTTTCACCTTCAGTGTCATCAAATCCATTGTCAAAATTATTCAACTTCAACAATCTCTGTAGCAACGAGAACAGTAAAATTCATGATTTAGAAGAACCAACAGTGAGTGGCTTTGCTGGAATTTGTGTAATTTGTCCAAACAATGGAAAAACATACAATGTAATATACCAGAACTATTTGCTGATGGCTTTTCATTGTAGTTTTAGTGGACATATTTTCCAAAATAAGTTGGGCAAATCTCTCAAATAGCCGCCAGCCTCTGCTCACTCTAGCCCACCATGTGTGATGCTGTGTTTCGTTGTGAAAGCGAAACTACTTTGTTTGGCCTTCCAAAAGAGGACACGACTAGAAATCAGTGGTTAAGTTGTATTTACAACACTGTTCCAGAACAGTTCAACCCAAATATTCCGATGTGTCCAGCCCATTTTATGGAGGACTGTTTCTTGATCCTGGTAGAGTAAACTACAATGCCGGCTGTTCTGACTCACAAACTGTAAGTACGTTTTTCATATTTAAAGGATTTGCCACGGATTCAAACGAGAGTTTTGAGCAGTGTAGAGTAGCGCTTGTTTGAACTGCCTTTAACTGAAAAGTGAGTGTTTACTGTTGTCATCTTGCATTATTGACACACTATTTTCCTAATTAATGCTGTACAGTTGCTTTGACAATCTGTATTGTTAAAAGTGCTATATAAATAAAGGTGACAAGTAAAAAGAAATCATGATGTCCGGTGGCACCTACAAGATGCAGAAGTATGAGTTAACAGTATAAAGTAAGTAGAGTGGCGACACATGGGGTTATAAAATATCCCCGGGCAGAAACCTCTGAATCGGTTTCAACTAAAGATTGCATAAAAACACATCTGTCAGAATAAATGGGTTTTTCTCAGATTGCTAGTAAAAAGTACCAACATTTATTTAGTTAAAAAAGGTATGGTATGAAGTAAGGCTGCACAGTTAAATAATTTAAACTGCAAAATTCTGAGCCCTTTTATGTACAGTGAGAATGCAAATGTACTGTTTGGTCATTAAAAAAAGCTAAACCGTACAACAAGTAATTAGAATGTGTGTGTGTGTTTTTGTTTTTTTTTACCAAATTGAGTGGAGAAAAAAAGAGTGGTTTTTGTCACATTAACAGAAGAGGATGACACGACAGTACTGCAAATGACATATTTACATATTTACAAGCAGTTCAAAGTGATTAGGTAATTATAGAATAACATGGATCTTGGAGCTCTGGCAGTTGACAGGCAGGTGAACAGGGCAATACAGACAGATAAGAAAGCCTCCAGTACGACACCGGTAACCTAAGGGACCAGAGAGGTGCTGGTAGTTTAGGCAGTTCAGCAAGATGAAGGTAGTTCATAGGGCCATGATGGAGCAGATGAGCACCATACCTGGGCAGTCAGGGCTGAAGATCCCCATGGCGATCAAATGACGACCACAGCAGTTCTGACAATACTGAAGACCCCTATGGCAGAGCAGAAGACCACCACAGCAGTACAGATTGAGCAGATGACCGCCAGGGTGGAGCAGACGGAGCTGAAGATGACTAGAGCGGAGCAGGTTACTCAAACCCCAGGCAGATTGGTTGGCTGAATTAATTGCCACTCCCTGAGCGTGCCACAGTCACGTAGGGTTCCGGTGACTGTGATTTCACCAAGTACAACATGTTCCTGGATCAACATCCTTGTCAGAATCAGAATTGAGGGATAATGTTTCAGGAAATATCTGTTATAGGCTTACAGTCAGGGTTAGGTGCTTCTACACCCTTGTTAATCAGCTATCATTTCACACTGTTTTTAGGAATAAATTATGGGTAGGGTTAGGTTTAGGGGTAGGGATTGGGTTAAGTCTATATTTTTGGACAGTTATGTTGATCCAGGATCAACAAAAGATGTTGATCCAGGAACATGTCTTACTTGGCAAAATCACGGCGACTGTAGGGTTCCTTGGCCTGTCTAAGTGACAGTTTCTGTTACCCCTTATTAATATCATGGTATTTGTTCAAGTATTTTCGATTACCATGTAAATACCATAGTACATGAATATGATAATGATATAAATCATGGTAAATATCAAAGTGCTACAGTATTACCATCTGGCACAGTACTTTTTTGTAAAGATTTGTAACTGAATTTATTTATTTACCTATTTCTCCCTGGCTATGTCTTTCCTTGCAGGATGACCCCATTGGCAAAATCAGCACTGCTTTTGACATAGCAGAAAAACCTTGACATCCCTAAAATGTTGGATGCAGATGGTAGGTCCTTTTGGAGAATCCAATGTCATTTCATGTTTCAGATTGTAAAAATGAAATGGTTTAATGGCTCCTGTTGTCAAAGCACTCTTCTTTTTTTTTTTTTTACCATGTTCTGCAGCAGTACATTACAGTGTAGGAGCTGAGAACAAGCCGAATACTGTATCAGCTGCATGACCAAGTACATTGGCGGTGATGCTCCCCCAGGCACCCTTGATTATAATCTCCTTCTTCAGTGCCGTTTGGAGAGCGACTTGTAGAGCCCTTCCTGACATGTACACCACCCACAACATCCCCTACACCCTACTCCTAAATTCATGAAACCCTTCAATATCTAACTCCAGGAACAATGTCAGATGTAATGGACGGCTTTGCTGCAGTGATTTAGTCCTGTGAGTCACCAGTTGATATCCCGTGACACCCATCAGTTGCTGTCTGACCTTGTTAGTGGTCCATCTCTTATGTTTTGAAAAGTTGTCTCACAAGCCAATAGGGATTGAAGAGTACAAAAACCTGACAGAATATCATTTTTCACAATGGCACCGTTCATTGTAGACATCTGCTCCCCCGTCATACAAATGACTTACATTTTGGAGGAAGAAAAATAAAGTACCCTAAAAAATATACAGTATATTGTTTAATCAAAGCATATATACCTGAACTTAATGAAAACATCACTATTAAGTGCTTAGAGCGTATTTCATCAGTCTAGAGTGCCAAAGCTAGTCAATAATTTGCCATTACTCATTTAATCTAAAAGTAATGTTTAATTGGACATAAAAACTAGGACAATTCATGCTATACACACAAAATTCCACAAGGCATCAGCAAATCTAACCTGTTCCTGACTGGGGTTTCTGCAGTTACCCACAGGTTGAAGGTGAAGCGTTTGCTATATTTTACAATTTTATAAAAAATTAAGCAAAACAACAACAACAAATAAAACACACAATACACCAATAAAAATAAATAAAAATATAAAAACATACCACATATAAAAACATACATTTGATGTAAAAATGTATGTACAAAACTGATCAAACAAATAAAAATATTAAACAAATTAAAGGTAAAAGACTTCCCTTAAAAAAACACCCTATGGAAATGCA
Source organism: Sinocyclocheilus rhinocerous (assembly GCF_001515625.1). Lineage (NCBI taxonomy): Eukaryota > Metazoa > Chordata > Actinopteri > Cypriniformes > Cyprinidae > Sinocyclocheilus > Sinocyclocheilus rhinocerous. The sequence continues at coordinate 2,475,301 of NW_015642528.1, forward strand.
AGTTTTAAAATACAGACACATAAATAAAAAAAGGCTAAGAGAAAAGTTTACATCTACAGAATGTAAGTATACTGAAGTTTATTACATAAACTAAGTATACTGTATATATACACATGTTTGTGGTCAATGGAGTATACTTTGAAAAGCTTGCACACTCAACTGTGCACAAGATAAAGCGAGGAAAACAAGGGAAAAGTATACCTGAGCCTCAAAATAATAGTAATTTGAAACTTGTTTATGTTGGTGGGATAATGAGATAACAGAAGTGTCAGCCTGTGGGATCTTCCCTAAAGAATTCTTTTAAGGCCAAAAGAGAAAGCGGCACCTAGAGAGAGTCCCAAAGCCAGGAAGAAGGTCATCAGAGCCCCTGCTGTCTCTGCATCTTTAGGCCTCACCAGTCTAGATAAAGAATAAACAGAGTTTGTGGGTTTTCTGAGATATATTATGGGGGACAATGAGTTTGTCCTGAATGACCTCAGCTGATTTTGATCGTAAATAACCTTGATAATATATTTTGTGTTGTCTTTAAAAGTACTTACTGTGGAGCATAGCTCATGGAGAGGCAGGCAAAATATCCATTCGTCATGGCAAACAAAGACATGATGATGATATAAGCCATGTCATGATTGAAAAAGACTGGGAGATAGAAGCGGGGCTGAATGTTGCAGAGCATGAGGGCAGGAATGAAAACTACCCATAATACCACAAAAAAAGGGAATGAATGACTCTTCATCGAAGGCTGGGAGTTTGGGAAGGAACAAAGATGGATGTTAGTTAAACAATTTCCATAGTTAGGCATTGTATTGTGTTGATAGGCTCTGATGAGACTCACCCACTGAAGACGAGAAGTGAGACTTCTGCCAATCCAGTCCATCACATTGAAGACAATGAATGAACACACAGGTACGAAGATGTTATCTATAAGATAAAAATTATGAAAATCACAGTGCTTTGACTAACATAATGCATGAGCTAGACATCTTGTGCAGACTCACCTTTCCCATCAAATAAGCCAGAAGGTTTTGTATTTATAGTAATTGCTGGAAAAACGGACAGTGTGACGGCAAACACGCATGTCACGCATAAAGCCATCACCCAAATCTACAATAAATAAATAAAAATAAATGGAATTTTAAAATATGTTCAGTGAATTTTTCCTAATGGTGGGTTTTTAAACAGAAAAAATTTTTGCTATACCTTTTTGAAGACTTGTGGCACAGTTGACTTCTCAGTGGGTTCCTGTTTGAGCTCATTCAGCTTTTTACATGCTTCAGTTTCACCAATGTCATCAAATCCATTGTCAAAATGATTCAACTTCACTTTAACAAGCTCTGTAGCAACAAAAAGATCAAAATTCATGATTTAGAAGAACCAACAGTGAGTGGCTTTGCTGGAATTTGTCCAGACAATGGAAAAATGTATGATGTGACATACCAGAACTATTTGCTGATGGTTTTTTCATTGTAGTTTTAGTGGACACATTTTCCAAATGAAGTTGGGTGAATCTCTGTATTATAACAATGAATTATAATAATAATTCGAAATATTAAGAAATAATTAGAATACTGTTGAGCTAATAATGTACAATTTTAATGTATTATAGCAATTAAAAAAAAACTGCTAAAAATAATTGAGTAAATGCTTTTTATCTGTGTCAACACAGTTAAATGACAAGTAAAAGGAAATCGTGATGTCCGGTGGCACCTACCAGATGCGGAAGTACACGGAAGGTAACAGCATAAAGTAAGTAGAGTGGCGACACAGGGGGTTATGAAATATCCCAGGGCAGAACTGTCTGAGTCAGTTTCAACTAAAGATTGCATTAAAAAAAACCCAGCTGTCAGAATAAATGGTTTCTCTCAGATTGCTAATAAAAAGTACCAACATTTTAAGTAAAAAAAAAAAAAGGAATGTGGATTAGAGTTGCACAATTAATTTAAACTGCAAGAGGCTGAGTCCTTTTATGCATAGTGTGAATGCAAAAGTACTGTTAGGACACTAAAAAAGCTATACAGTACACCAAGTAATTAGAATGTGATTTTTAAAAATCTTTTTGTCCAGCTTGAGTGGAATATTGCTAGTACTTACAGATATTCGATAACAACATGGCAATACCAGAGAAGATTCCTGCCACTGCCTGTCCGCTCATGAACAGGGAGTTGAATCTCGGGGCAGCTTACCGACCAGACCAAACAGACTACCTTGCAGCACAGCCCCAAACACTGGACGAAATTGCAAAGAAAGACGAGGGGTGTTCGATTTGTCAGAGGATTCGCTCACTCAAACATATTTGAGAGAAAGTGGAAAGTGGTTTTATTGTAATACTCTTTTTAATATAATGTGAAAAGGGGAAGGTGAACATTCTGTAGGTGTAATTCACATGTAATAAACTTCAATATTATAAGAAACATACTGTTAATAAACCAGATTGTCGCCATTGTAATGGAAAAGAAGTGGTCCTGGTCCATCTTAACTTTCACTAAAATGGCCGTGAGAATGAAGAGCAGTAATATGAAGACCATGCTGCCAGCAATGCGCATCTTCTCTGCAATGCTATATAAGCAAAAGATTTAAAAAAAAAATCATAATATTATAATATTAGAGGTTGTTAAATAGTTCACTCAAAAGTGAAATTTTGCTGAAAATGTACTTATCCTAAATAAATGTTGGTAGTTTTTTATTAGCAATCTGTGACAAGATTATTGCTTTTTATCAGCTGTTTGAACTCATTCTGAGTTCTATTCACTGCAGAGTATCCATTGGTGAGCAAGTAATGGAATGGTAAATTTCTTTAATGAAGAAAAACTCATCTACTTCTTGGATGGCCTGAGGGTGAGTACATTTTCATTTTTGGGTGAGCTATTCCATTAACTTCCCATACCTACATACCTATACAACACTATAAAACTTGCAGAAGTAAACAAATGTTACAACCCTCTACACTGCGAGTAAATCACTCGCATATGCGACTAAATCTTCACTCTGGCGGCTAAACGATGTCTAATATTAGCCAATTGCTAATAAATTCTCAGATTTTACTCGCCAGTGTGTGAGTTGGAGGCTAAGTATAAGTTTAGCTCAGATATATTTTCACTCGCCGAACACTCTCTGACTGAGCGCATCAGAGTTTCACTCTCCGCCAAGCGATCTGTGCTGTTTTTCAGTTAATCTGAATGGATGTGCAACACACAACGTACCGTAAACTCTAGTGTGAAGGCGCACGACTCGCCGTCGCTTTGTTTGACCCCTTATTTACACTGCACACGTCTGCGGCGCGTTACGACTCCGACGCGGCTACCGGAACTGATCGCGGGCATTGTAGTCAATGCTTGTGTTTACACCAGACGCGCTGCGGCACGTTTCAAAAGCGTCCCAGAAGCGGCTCTCCGCACCGCTTCGCTAAAGATAGGCGCCTAGTCTATTTTGGACGGACGCCGCGTCCAAACCGCACAGCAAATACAAAATAAAAGTGTACGTGTATATGTGTGTATGTTTATGTGTGTATGTATATGTATAGTTTCATCAAGACTATGTATGTGTGCAGTTTCACGCATAATGAAACTGCACACATCATCATAGATGATGTTTTCAACAGTGGTGGCTCGTTTTACAGTGGCAGGACGATTTAATGTTAATAAAATTCACAATTCATTTCAGTTCATGTCTCAGAATGTGTATTTTTTGTTTGTAATTTCACAGTTGTAATACCATACACATACTTTTAAGAAGGGATGGATGTTTGCTTCAAGTGATAGGCCAGATTAGTGAAATTATATTATCTTGCTGAATGTATGTCGTTTGCTTTACGTTTTCTGACTAAAAGCAACCAAAAAGCCATTTTAAAGTGGTTAAGCAAATAATAATAATAATAATCGGCAGGGATCCCAGACCAATACAATTAGTGTGCCTCTCTATTTTAAAACTCAGGAGCCGCCACTGGTTTTCAACACCCTCACATGTTTGCTCAGTACAAAAATTGCACAGAATGGCTTATGTACTGTGTGTTTGGAATGCGTTAACATGACAATGGTTCTTGTCTGATCAATGCCATAGCTGTCATTTTTCATTACATTTTTCATATTCTCTCCATTTTACTTCAGCCCCAAAACAGCAGGTTTAGTGACATACAGTTAGGCTTTTATTACTTGCTATTATCATTTTTTAAGACAGATGGAAATAAGTTGTGAAATTGCAACAATAAGGAAACTCCCCTGCCTGCCAGTGATTGGATATTCAGTACAGACTACAAAGACATAACATTAAATCAGTAAAACATGAAAGACAGTTGATAATAAACTGGATTATTTTTTTAAATATATTTTTTAACAAAGACCAGCTATTTGACTTAAATTTGAATATACTGATCAGAAAACAAAACAGTGTTTTCTCAACCTGCACTCACACAGTTTCAGTCTGCTAAAGCATTCACAAGAATTTAAGAGGGTTTCCTATACGGTCATTTTCTAGGTGTTCTTTAAGGAATGAGCGTATTTTCTCACTGAAAAGATTTGAATGGTAATCTCTGGAGTCTGCATCCGAGGTGAATTTCTTTGATTCCTTGCAGATGTCCTTCACTCCCCAGCTTATGATACCAACCTATTAAAGATTTTACAGATATCAAAAAAGTTCCTATTTCTCAGCTTCTCTCAAATTAGTCTTTAATTTCACCCTGTAATATGTAACAGATTACAGAGACTTTACAGCCACATCATCAATACGGTTTTCAAAAGAAAACGGAAATCTCACCTGAATCACTCGACCGTTTTTAATCACATAAGAGGCCCCACCTGAATCTCCTGTTATAAAATGCCATGCAGACACAAGAAACTATATGAGAATTGTATACATTTTTCAGAATTGATTAAATTGTTATCAATTCAATTTTTATGACCTAAACAGTAGATTAGAACCAAATACAAGCTGCCGTCTTGATTGCAAAAATCAAACATACCTTTGCAGGCAACATCATCTGTTTTTGGTTCAATACCACCACTGCACAGAAAATTGTCTGTGACTGCTTCCCTGGCATTTTTCACCTCAATTCCTTTTGCTTTTATTGCATCTTCAACACAAGCATCTCGCTAGAGAAAAAGTACACCAAAAAGTGTTCTTATCTTGATGATGATGACTAAATATGTTTTTTTTTTAATTCATGAGAGATTCAAATAATATGTTTTCTGATGTTTTTAACATATTTAATGCTAAATGCCTAAATGAAACCCAAGTGCTAGAAAATGGTAGTGCAGGAATGATTGCGTTGATTAATGGCACTTTAAAGGCCCCATGAAATCAAAGTTAAAGTGATGTTGCTTTTAGTTGGTTTATATGGTTGAGTAATTCTAAATGTTGACAATTTGAGAATATTTTACTTTAAAATGCTATGAGGTCTGACATCTCAAATGAATAAACTGCCTCTGCATAAATAAACATAAATTAAGCTTTTCAAACTACACATAATTAGAAATGAGAAAAATCATTACATATTTTCCAAGCTTGAATGTGATGTTTTTTATTGTTTTCAGACTATTGCCTTTTTCACTATCCATATCAGATGTGAAAGCAGCTTCCACAAGCTCGTTGCTCATTAGTATTTCCTCTGTAACAAATGCATAAAGCAAAAACTGACATTTTATGTTTGATATGTTTCATTGCATAAAAGCAATGTCACATGTTTAATATGTATGTTTCATACGTTCTGATATGATTCTTATATGCATGCAGCATGTCTGACAGGGACCTTACCATGTTTTTTGCACGACCCTTCACTTTCTGAAAGTTTCAGAGCTCCATTGGTTTCTTTGGTGCATGGGATGCAGATTGGTCTGTAGAGAAATACACATGATGTTATTTAATTAGTTTCGATTTTTTTCTTCCTTTTTTCATACTAAAGTAACATCACATGATGAAGATCTGTGCTCCTCACCGTAGATTAGAACTGATATCAACAGGTTTTTCCAGCTGTATAAGAGCTACATCAAATTCGTAAAATTCCTGTATTCCCATTTCCAGTTTTGCGATGAGGTTATAGTCAGGATGAATTACATATTTTTTACTTTTACAACTGCAAAAGGAAATGTAAACATCATTAATAAGATTTACCCTGTAACACGTTTGTTTGTTTGTTTTTGGTCTGAAAATATGGACGTATCAGGACATACCCATATCTTTTTCCAGTTTAACTGTTATCTTATCAGCCGTGTCTCCGTCTTTGAAGCTGTGAGCCGCTGTCAAGATGTAACTTGAGGTAACTAATGACCCCATGCAATTGGAACCTTTTGAAGGACGCTACATGAAGAGCAGAGAAGACTGATGTTCATATAGCTCACGTGGTTCAACTCTTTAGCCATAACATGCATGTCTCTTCTTCTTGTGGGAGAAAATGTTCCTTTAACTTCAATGAGTGTTTCCTTTAACGTAATTAAGTTCTCTATATAATAAAATGATAAAAAGGTTCTGCTCACAACAATATTAATCTGTGCCAACCAGGGAAATGCACGGCGTTTATTTTCCAAGCCTTCCCACACAATCCCACACAATCCTACACTGGTGCTCTCATCTGTGTAAGGAAGCAGGTACACAAGAATTTAATCACTCATTACATACACGACGTTCCTTAAATCAGGACTTAAAGAAACCATTCATTATTCTGGAAATGTAAATTCTGTCAACATATATTCACCTCCATGTAGATCCAAACCTGCATAACTTTCTCTCTTCCATAAAACACAAACGGAGACATTTTGTAGAATGTTCCCAAAATCTCACTGCTCATGCCACATATTTAAACTAGTGCATTCATACACACAAGAACTAATGATATTTTCCATCAACGGAATCCAACCTGACTTGACACAGCTAAAGGCACCATGTTTGAACCACGTTTTTTTTTTAACTGATGCATCCAAACAATAGTGTTATTGTAATTTTCAAATGTCTTTTTTTTAGAGTTTGACATTAATTTCTCTTTTTGTGTTCCACAGAAAACATCAACAACATGAAGGTGATTAAATAATTACAGACATTTCACTTTTGGGTGAAGTATAGATACAGTACCAATCATGTCGTCAAACATCTGCTGAACCTTTGTCAAGTCTTGAAGCTTAAAGAAATATTTTTCTTGGTCCCTCTGTGACACTAAGCCATTCACGTCTTCTTGATTCACGTCTCCTCCAACTCCAAATACATAAAGATCTGGAAAGAGAGTATAGATCCATATCAATATGAAATCAATGATAAAAACTTCTAAACAAATATGTGTATTTTTTGCTGCCCCTGATGATACTGCTTGATAATGAAACACACTTTTAAAAAATACTTATAGTCCAAGCAATTTGATTTTAAATATAATTATGATTAATAAATTTCATTGCTCACCAAGTTTCTTCTCTCGCTTTGGATCATTTTTGATGACAAGACGTTTGATCTGGTCCAATTTAGGTTTGGGATTCCCCCCCATGTTTGTGTGACCTATGAAGTAAGATGAGATAAATTAAAGTGAATATTTGCTTCAAAGTTGATTTCTATTCTAATTTGTAATACTGTGCATGGGTATTTTATGAATATATTCATTTATTTGTTCTGATAAAGAACTTAAACTGAGTAAGCGCAAAATAAGAAAAGTACAGATACATATGCTTATACTAAATTGTTTGTAAATATTGTTAAGTCAGTACCATCACTGAACAATATGATGATGTGTTGCATCTCACTGAAGGCTGTTGCATTGTTGAGCTCCTCTATGTTCATGCTCTCTTCAATGGCTGAATAGACTTTGGCAATATTGGTACCTGTTTTCTCGCCTTTCTCTGTTTTGTTTTTTTCACATCAGAATATTACAGTTAGCAGAGAAACATTTTCTGATTGAAACAACTGACTAAATTTAAATTAAAATGAATCAAAATTGCAAAATGAATTGGGATTTTTTTTTTTAACGAATGTAAGATTTGTTTCATTTTTACTATTACATTGGACAGAAATAAATAAATGTTTTTTTTTTCAAGTTAGACTTGCATGTACTATTTTTGCATAGTACATTATTCTGTAATATCAATCTCTAAAAAATCAAATTGTTGCCATGTATACAATAAAACTCAAAAAGAGACATTCAAACAGAATACTTACTCTCATAAGTAAAATCGTCCATCTCTTTAAAAATATCCAATAGGCTTGGTTTTTGCATTTTGAAGTTATTCATTTTAATTATCGGTGTAACATCTGTAGCAAACATCAGGATCTCATAGTTTGGGGAGACCGGGTAATAACTCATCTTTTGGGAAAGAGCATTGAGAATTCAAAGATGGAAACAACACCTGTCTGTTATCCGATCAAAATGCTGGATTTCAGTGCAGTTAATGTTTCCATGATGTGAAACAGGATTTTCACTGAGATGCAGCAAGTATGCAGTGGATTGTGGGAGAACCTCCTGAAACACACTAATGCTCATATTGGAGGTTTCTGACAATGATGAGGAGGTTAAAAGTCAAGTTCACTCTTGAGAGCATCTCAGTGTATCACAATGGTCATTTTTACTTTTTTAAATATTTGTATATATATTATTTCAGAACCTTTAACATCAAAATGAACAACAATTAAAATACTGCTTTTAGATTTTAGGAAAGGCTGCATTATACATCAATAGCCTAAACTTCACTTACAGCAACCTCTGAGGATTTAACAATCGACATACCTTGTCTAAAAGCATTTTAATGGTGATTTTTGCATTGTCAAAATCCTTCTCATCTATGCTGTCAGATGCATCCACAGCAATGTAAATATCAAGTTTTTCACTTTGATCCAAAGTTATTTTCTTCCCCTGCTGCTCTAAAGACAGAAGGAACACAGAATTCATGTTTAAATGTGTGGATGTGATTTTGTCTCTTTTTCTGAGCATGGCAACTATTAATGAAGATTTTAAAAAGGTGTGTGTGTGTGTGTGCTTGTTTATGTGGTTTATGAGGACACAAATTTGTATAATGATATGGGTATTACAACGTGAAGGTGCTTTATGAGGACACTTTCGGTGTCCTTGTATTTCAAAAGGCTTATAAATCATACAAAATGAGTTTTTTTGAAAATCTAAAAATGCACAAAGTATCCTGTAAGGGGTAGGTTTAGGTGTAGGGCAACAGAAAATACCGTTTGTACAGTATAAAAACCATTACGCATATGGAGAGTACCCATAAACCATAAAACTCAGCATGTGTGTGTGTGTGTGTATGTGTGTGTGATTAATACTTTAAGTGGTACCTTCTTTTTCAACTGCTAGATTTGTCTTTAGAGAACTGCTGAAAGCTTCTGATGCTTCCTCTGGTGTGTCGTATGTGAAATTAGCTGTACAGTATTTACACAACAACAACAACATTATAGGTGCATTATCCAGAAAAGCTACTTTTTATTAGCTAAATCTTAGGGCCAAAAACGTATTTTTGAGAAAACAAGTACTACAAAACTCATGATTTTGAAATTACGATGTAGCTATTAGAAGACTCACCGTAACATTGTGGCTTGGTTCCTGACCACTGGCTACCATCCTGACACACTCGCACTTTGGAACCAATCAAGGTCAATGGACTCTCGCAGAGGTACGTGACTTTGTCGTCTATGTTAAACATGTTCCCTGTTCGACTGCTACCAGGGGGAACACCAGGATCAGGACAGTGATCAGCTGTGAGGCATTAATAAACGGACAAATGGAAGTTACGTTTGAAAACTACATTTCAGTTTAAATCAGACTAGTTCATAGAAACTGCTGCGTGTTTACATATTGACAAAGTAATAGAGATTACTCACAGTCACGTCCACAAATTGGTGTGCTTCCACTCCACTTCCCATTTGGCTTGCAAACACGGACCGCTGAGCCACGGAACGTATAATCGGAATGACATGAGTAGGTGGTTGTGTCATTTACATAGTACTTGTCTTTATATGGAATCACCTCTCCATTCTTGAAAACACGAGGATTGGGACACGTGATCTCTAGGATAAATGCATGAATAAACACATACTGTAGAAGAGTATAACAAAAATAAATAAGTCCAGCAATTATTCATGATATAATGATACAAATTAATGCCTTGTTTCTTACTTTTGCACTCTGGGGTTTTTCTGATATTGGTCTTTGAGGTCCAGTGTTCATCTTGACAAAGACATGACTGAACTGATGGGTAATATCCATTCGGACAGATGTATCTTAGAAGACTCCCATGTGAATAGCCATTAGAAAGAACAAAGGTCCCTCCAGTAATGTTTAGATTCTCTTTGGGACATGAACCGTCTCTTTTGGACATCGAGGATGGAGCACCTGTAGTGGAAACAGATCAGTGGAGGAGGCCATGAAAAATATGACAGAAGTAACTTTTGTCAGTTGTTGCTGTTTTATTTCCATTAAAAAAAAGAAAGAAAAAAAGAAACAAGCCAAAATAGTTTTGTCTATGTATTTTAGAATGCATTCATTTTAATAAGCAAAAAGACCTACCTGCAATAATAGGACATATCATTGCAAGCATTAACCATTTCAACCGCTGCTTACACTCCATGCTGTTTATCCCAAGTTGAGCTGAGATTTTTTTAAAAACACACACACAGGCAAATGGACAGGGGGACATTTTTATAGTGAGGTCAGCAGGAGGATTTTATATACATTCAGTGGTCAATGTTTAACCTCAAGTCAAATAAAGAAAATCAATTTCCCGGCACACACAACAAAATAATTACCATCATTCACACGCCATTATATATTTAACAATCACAAAAGAACTAATTATGTTAAAACCTAAATTACAACTGCCATGGATTCTATTTGCTTTTTTTTCGTTAAAATATAGGTGTAGAAAACAGCTGAATTGTTAGGTGAATAGTGTCACAGAATATTGATTTTTAGGTTTAATAATTTGGTCTTGGGTCCAGCACGCCATTATATATTTAACAATCACAAAAGAACTAATTATGTTAAAACCTAAATTACAACTGCCATGGATTCTATTTGCTTTTTTTTTCGTTAAAATATAGGTGTAGAAAACAGCTGAATTGTTAGGTGAATTGTGTCACAGAATATTGATTTTTAGGTTTAATAATTTGGTCTTGGGTCCAGAGAGCAACTCAAACTCAAGGGGTCATTTAAAATTTTTTATTGAATATCTTTATTGTCATTGTGCTAGTACAATGAAATTGAATACAATCCTTTGGGTGCATAGTCTAACAAAATAAATAAATCAATAAATATAATAAATAGTAAACAGATAACAGGATCACAAACACACCATTACACACAAAAGACATCTCACGTTCAACAGAATCAGTTAGTTACTGCAGTATTCAAAACATATGGCTTAAACATAGAAAACTGTTAATCTTACATTCAACTGAGTTGCACGACTCATTCAATATTGCACACAATGTTCAGTTAAGTTATTCAGTATTCAAAACAGATGTGACTTGGCATGTAAACTATTAATCTCACATTCAACAGAGATGAACACTTCATCTTCAACAACACACATGATGTTCAACTTACGTTATTGCAGTATTCAAAACAGAAATAGCTTTGGCATAGAAACTATTCCTTAATCTGTTTGTTCGAGTTTTCAGAACCGTCTACCCGAAGGTAACAATTCAAAAAGAGAATGTCCTGGGTGAGATTGGTCCTTGAGAATTTTTTGAGCTTTCATGAGGCAGCGAGAAAGGCTATGTGATTGAAAGCTTCTTTTGCTTGACCTTATTCCTGAGTCGTACAATATAGGGTAGAGTGGGAGAAAACGACCCCCTTAAGGACTGTGTAATTTTTTTCTGTGAAACAATAGATATGTCAAGGATAGTTAAAGTAGTTTTAGTGACAATAACATAAATTATAGAGGGGAGGGCACAACCGATTACCTTCTGGGCTGTGGTGATGATCCTCTGGAGTGCTTTCCTTTCTGCAGCAGTGTAGCTGGAAAACCACATACAGATGCAGTAGGCCTATGTCAAAATGCTCTCAACAGAACAACGGTAAAAGGACACCAACAGGTTTTGCATGAGCTGGTAATTCCTGAGTATTCTCAGGAAGTGCAGTCTCTGCTGTGCCTTCTTGATGATAGTAGTGGTGTTGACACTCCAGGTGAAATTGTTCTCTATGTGAATGCCCAGAAACCGGAAGTACGATACTCTCTCCACACAATCACCACTGATGAAAAGAGGCTTAATGTCCGTTTTCCTCCTTCTAAAATCTATGATCAGCTCCTTGGTCTTGGTGGTGTTTAAGATCAAGTTGTTTTCTGTTCCACCTCATCCCGGTAGGCGGACTCATCCCCCCCCAGAGATGAGCCCCACCACAGTGGTGTCATCAGCAAACTTAATTATGGCGTTACTGGAGTGGATGGGGGTGCAGTCATGTGTATAGAGGGTGTAGAGTAGGGGGCTCAGCACACAGCCTTGAGGAGAGCCGGTTCTGAGGCTGAGGGCTGAGGAAATACGAGAGCCTATTCTTACCCTTTGTGATGACTGTTAAGAACAATTTTATTACTATATCAAAACATTCACCCTCTTTTTTAAAATTGCTGGAATCACACATTAAGGCAAGCTACTGAATGAACATTTATTGATACATTAATAGCATATTATGAATGCACTGAAAGTATGACAGGTGGTATGAAGTTGGGGGTAAATAGGCATGCTGTATGACAAATTGATGCAAAATAGTAATTTATATTTTAAATGTATAATTAAAATCATTTTGTAAAAGCTAATATAGATATAGGCAAAAGACTTCTCTTTGGAACCAAACAATGTGTTATTGACTTTGCTGGCAATAATAAACACATGACCTATTTTCATGGCATCTGTTTTAAGTCTTGGTTTCATTACAGAGAGGGAAAAAATGACTAACACAAGGAGAGAGAAGTGATTATGTGAAATTATTAATTCCTAATTGGTAAGATAATGAGTTTGTATTTTAACATAAACTACAAACACAAAGGTTGGATATGTAAGGGAAAATTTATTATGCTTCTTGGAGTTCTGACACCCTTCCCACAATATTCCTGTTTATTATGACGCTTTGTGCGAAAGACAGACGGTACATATGCCAGTAGACAATCTTTATTCAAATGTTAATAAGGTTTTGTGAAACTTCAGTAGTAGTATGCACATAATTCTATGTAAAAACATAATTTAGCGGGTTAAATTGAATACATGGGGTATTATATTTCAATACAGAAACCTGGCATTTTGAGGTCATTATAATCTAAGCAGCCTACTGTAAATTTTATAGATTATGTTCTTTAGTTTAGAAAAGTGTGAAAAATAAAGATTCGTCTTTTCAAAATTTATTTTGCTTGACATTATTCCCGAGTCGTACAATGTAGGGTAGAGTGGGAGAAAACGACCCCCTTAAGGACTGTGTAATTTTTTTCTGTGAAACAATAGATATGTCAAGAATAGTTAACGTAGTTTTAGTGACAATAACATAAATTATAAACCAAGTATGAAAAATGTCCAGAGTTTTCATGTAATTAGATTTTTAACAAAAATTAAATTTGTACCGGGGCGTTTTGCCCCACAGGCGGTATAAAATGCCCCCATGGGTGGGGTAAAATGCCCTCAGTCTGACAAAGCAATTTGCTTTATACATTTACAGCTAAATAAGAGTACAGCAAGAAGCAGCTTAGCTACCTCAATATGCCTCCTCAGATTTGAGAAGCTTAGGAAGCCAAAACTTTCCCTGATGAAAGCTATAGGAAACTGAAACAAGTGTACTTTATGTGTGAAAACAAAGATCATTGGATCATTGGGGTGGGGGGGTTTGGGCAATCACAAAATTGGTCTGATATTCCATTGAGCTCCATATATTTTTATTTTTTCTTAGCCTACCGTCTGCTCACGCACAACGTGTGTGTCCACTCCCATCCACACCCACAAACATGCTAATAATTTTCATGCATCAGTTAGCCGCTAGACCTATCAATATGCGCGTCATTAATATCACATCTGAATGAGCGCTCCCACTGCTTAATTTCACTTTCAATTTCGCAATCACACACACACTGTGTAAGGGAGCACATCTTACATAAGATAAGATATTTTTCTTGATATTTTTTTCATTTTTACTTATAGATATAATTCATCGAAAATTTGCCATGCTAAGTGGAAGATTTCTGCCAAGATTTCACCTGGTAGAAAAAAAAATTATATTAAAATAAATGTCATAATTCCCACTATGACCACTAGACAGCAGCAGAGAATCATTTATTGTCTCATTTACCATTTCCACTCTAGAATATAGGTCTTTTCACATGTTTTGCTAATGGATTTATATTTAGACATTATAAAATCACTATTATAGCATTTAAAAATCTCTTTATTGTCAAAGTTCAGCATTGTTTTGTATTAAATTATGAAGTAGCAAGAGTTTCAACTCATCAAATCTACTTGAATCACACAGATGGCCTATTTTTAATTCAAAACGGCAATTTTCAGCGAAAGGTGGCTAGTTTGTATCCTTGTTTACAATCTTCTCAGTTTCTCTCAAATGTAAATCAAACGCCCATTCACAAACGTGTGTGTGTGTGTGTGTGTTTTTTTTTTAGCAAAAGAGATACTCAGAAATGAACTGATATTAATCACTTGGCCCTCTTAGGCAGTGGCGGAGCCAGGATGTTTTCATAGGGGTGGCCAGGAAGGGGCCAGCAACCAGTCTGGGGTGGCACAGAAATCTTTATTATTTCAATATAAAAATTAATTTAAAGTACTGGACTGTTTTAGTGCCTAAAACAGAACTGAATACAATTAATTTGTACTTAATTGTAATTGAGATAGAGATTGAATTAGATCAAGTACTGAGTGAATATGACTATTTTTGTATTACCTCCAGGTATTTTAATAAAAGGGCTCACTATAGCTTTATTGCTCAGTCAGCTTGGTTATGGCTCTCAACACCCCCAAAATCTTGCTCTCCATCATTGCACAGGCCTACTCATGGATGACAGTTTTGTCAAACCTAAATCGAGCTCTGAAAATGAGCGCATATTTTTTTAGTACAACTGCACTGCGCTCACATTTACTTGTGCATTAAATTACATATAAAAATTACTTATCTTGCACCCTATTGTGATCTCGAATGGCAGAATATTTCATACATGCATGCAGTTTTGCAGCTTTAATCGCCATTTTGGTCATTTCACGAGTTCACGCTTACATATACTGTAATTAGCTGAAGTATGGTAATGCATATTTGGCGTGCTGTCTGGGGAAGGGCTCCGAGCTCGGGAATGGCCCGAAGTCGCCTGGTTGGCAGGCCGGAAGAGCCTACGTACTCCGGTGGGAGCGACTTATGCGTTGGAAGGGTAGGCCCTACCGGCTGCTGGTATTGGACTACGTGGTTTGGGGCGCCCGGTCAGGAGGGCTCAAGCCAATGCTCAATGGGAGCAGCTCACAGCGTTGGAACAGGTGAGCCCTACCGGCCGATGGGGGAGGAGCAGCGCGATTGTATAGCCCTACCAGGAGGGCCCGAGTTGCCTCGACTGGAACAGCTCACGGTGTCGGCGTACGGGCCCTACTGGTTGACAAGCCCCTGCTGATCAGTGGGCAGAGGGCAAATGGCTGACCAAGAGGGCCCATGAAGCCTCTGAATGGAGATCAAGACTCAGGACGACGGACGTGTGGGTCCTTTCGGTTTGGCAAGGTAAAAAGGCTTTAGGCCGACCAGCAAGGAGGACTCTCACGACATCCGACGGGAGATCAAGACTCATCAGATGGATAAGTCTCACTTGCGGGCAGCAAGTATAGAAGCCCAACCTGGAGTACTCTCGCCGACATCTGACGGGAGATCAAGACTCACTGCATCAGACGGGTAAGCCTCGCCGGGCGGGGAGAGAGAAAAGGAAAACCCGACTGGGAGGGCTCTCGCAGCATCCGATGGGGGAATCAAGACTCAGGACATCGAAAGGGTAAGCCTCGCCAGGCGGGGGGACATGAGGTTAGCTGAGAGGGCTCGGACAGCGTTCGGCGGGAGGTCGAGACTCATGGCGTCAGACGGCTAAGCCTCGCCGACCGTCGAACGGAAAGGTAAAGGTGTGTGGCCGGGAGACTCTCGCCGGCATCCGACGGGAGCTCAATACTCACAGCATCAGACGGGTAAGCCTCACCGACCGTAGAATGAAAAAACGTAAGGTTGTCTGGCCGGGAGGCTCTCGCCGACATCCGACGGGAGCTCAATACTCACAGCATCGGACGGGTAAGCCTCGCCAACCGTAGAAAATAGAAAAGGTAAGGATGTCTGGCCGGGAAGCTCTCGCCGACATCTGACGGGAGCTCAATACTCACGGCCTCAGACGGGTAAGCCTCGCCGAACGTAAGATGGAAAGTTAAAGCTGTGTGGCCAGGAGGCTCTCGCCGGCATCCGCCTGGAGCTCAATACTCACGGCATCGGACGGGTAAACCTTGCCGACCGTAGAATGGAAAAGGTAAGGTTGTGTGGCCGAGAGGCTCTCGCCGGCATCCGACGGGAGCTCAATACTCACGGCATTGGATGGGTAAGCCTCGCCAACTGTAGGATGGAAAAGGTAAGGTTGTCTGGCTGGGAGGCTCTCACCGGCATCCGACAGGAGATCAATACTCACGGCATCGGACGGGTAAGTTTCACCAGTAGTTGAAAGAACACATATTCACTTAACTGGGAAGGCTCTCGCAGCATCTAATGGGAGTTCAATATTCGTGGCGTTGGATGGGTAAGCTTCGCCGGTGGTCGGACTGAAAGACCCAGATTTGCTTGACTGGAAGGCTCTTGCGGCGTTTGACGGGAGTTAATTACTCACGGCACGGACGGGTAAGCATCACCGGTAGTTGAAGGAACTCATATTCACTCGACCGGGAAGGCTCTTGCAGCATCTGACGGGAGTTCAATACTCACGGCATCGGACGGGTAAGCTTCGCCGGTAGTCTGACGGAAAGGCACGGTTTGCTCGACCGGGAGGCTCTCGCAGCATCTGATGGGAATTCAATACTCACGGCATCAGATCGGTGAGCCTCGCTGGTAGTCGACAGAGAAACATATTTGCTCCACCGGGAGCGCTCTTGCA
>NW_015642528.1:2492525-2495051 GCF_001515625.1 Sinocyclocheilus rhinocerous
ATGGGAGAAAAGCTGAACAGATTATTTCAGTGAAACGGCTGAACCTAATGAAAAACTCAGAAAAATGGCTTTTGATGTCCACATTCAAGGACTTACGATTGCTGTAGCATTTCTGTCATAAAGAAATGGCCAAATATTCAAGATTAAGTGGACATTTGGATTAAATGTTGTTTAGCCATATGAGGATTAGATCGCACAGTGACATGTAGAAATGATTGTCGGGCCATTGGTGCCCTTTGTAGGCTTTTGATATAATATGTATGTACATTATACTGTTTATAATACATTATTTTAAGTTTTGTTCAACAGAACCATATTGTTACTTGCTTTTGATACTTTATTTGAACCAATTTATTATGGCCTCATTGCTATTATGTATATATTTCAGGTAATTTTTAAAGGCTATTGTTTAATTAGGCCTATTTTTCTACCATAAATATAAATTATAATTATCTGATTAATCATCAGAATAATCAACCGATAACTCTGTTACCCAATTAATCGTTAGTGACGGCCTTAGATGAGAGGGCTATGTCCGTACCTGCCAGGGTCTGTGCTCGAATGTTGTGAGCCACTGGAGGTGGCCCCAAGGCAACAGCATTTGGTGGGATGGGCAGTGATGTTGCTATAAAAGAGAATTACTATTATTAAAGATACAGTATTATTAAAAATACTGTGATTTTAAATGAAGTAGAGAGCTGTGAGGGAGAGGAGCAGGGGCCGCAATTGTTGGGGGAGGCAGCCTCACACTTAATATCGGCCTCTTGGGCTCGAGTTGGGAAACTGAGAGAAGCGTAAGAGAAAAAATGGAGGAAAAGAAAGAGATGTGTTGGTTTGTGTTGCGAGCGGATGCAGCCTCACGCTAGTGTCTGCTATGGGAGCTGGAGGCCACTGAAAAGGAAAAAACTAGTTCTTAGTAGCAAGAGGAAAAATACCGAGATGTGTGGACCTGTGTTGCAAGCGGAGGCAACCTCACGCTTGCTTCACCTGCTGTAGCTGTAGGCCACGGGAAGGGAGTCCTGAAGAACCTGTGTAGCCTGCGCTGCTATGCTAAAAATGCTAGCGAAAATTAATTCAGAAAATCTGAGTAATGTCTTTGTTTATTCTACTTAGTTTGCTGGAAGACGAATAACTTAAGGGTGCTTTCACACTTGGTTCGCTTGCCTGGTCCGAACCCGAGTTCGATTGCTCCCCCCTCCCCCTGCCCCCGCTGGACTGCGTTTATATTATTTTATTTGGGTCTGAACCATGGTTCGCTTGCGTCATCAAGCCAGCAGCTGTTTACCCTGTTGCTTAGTAACGAAGCGCAGGAGAATGATGCATAACATGCTCTCTGCACTTTTATATATTTACGTTTTTGAACCGTTCGTTTTGTTTACAAAGCTTCGGTACATAACGGCACTTACATCTGTCTTACGAATGTACTGCAAATGCTCTAAAAACACTTTAGGCGAACAGAAATGAGATACAGCTCTCTGTTTGCAGCGCGTCAGTTACGCTCGTCAGGAGAGTGAGTGAAACACACAAACACATTTTTATCAAATAATACGTCATTAATAGCGGTTCACTTCCGCGATTTGGTATGATTGCCTTCACATCAGCAGCGAACCGTACCGGAGTTCACATGAACCGTACCCCAGACCACCCTTTTTGAGCGGACTCAGGTACGGTTCGCGGGTGCGCACCCGAGTTCGGAAGACAGTGTTCACATCATCCAAATGTACCGAACTCTGACGTCAATCGAACCCGGGTGCGCACCAAAAGTGCTAGTGTGAAATCACCCTTAAAGACACAACCTAACGTTCCTAGAGTTAACAGACAATAAAAACTATGAAAAAGAACAGAACAAAACTAATTTATTTAACATTCTTAAAATTATTTAGTGCACTTTTAAGTCTATTTGCTTATCTGCACAATGTCCAGTTTTATTTCATTTAGGCAAGACAGTTTGTTTATGCAAAGGCAATCACTCATGTTAATGTATCGTAATTACCAGTAACAAGAAAGAATCTCCTTTCAGTTTGAGGTTTATTTGGATGTATGTTTATGTGGTGTGTGTATGTGAGTGTATTTGATACCATCATATTTCTCATGCAAAATAAATAATAATGTCTTTACTGTGGCTCATCTGCATGCACATTACATTTTTTATCAGTTTCATTTTTTATCAGGATTGTATTCCAACCTGAAATCAGTGCAAAGCTTTCATGTAGGCAGTCAGTGCAAGCTAAAGGTTAGTTTGTGATGAAACAGTCTTGAATTGAACCAAACTCTGACGTCAATCGAACCAGGTGCGCACCAAAAGTGCTAGTGTGAAAGCACCCTTAGATCTTACAGATCCACTTTGTTTACCCTTCACGAGGACGGTGCGTCGAATCAGCGTTTGCCTCAGGCTTAAATGCGGTCCACTTTCCGATTGACTGCGGTCAAGCCAGCCACGCTTAGAAAATGCACGGTCAAGCCAGCCGCACTTTTTTTTGCCTTGCGCGTGTAATTGTGCACTTACGGTATGGGTGCTGAGAGCAG
>NW_015642529.1:0-5000 GCF_001515625.1 Sinocyclocheilus rhinocerous
TTCATTCGTCTTCCTTTTTTACCGCCTGCATTATTATGTTGGTTGTCAGTATGTTAAAACAATAAAGGAATAAAGAAATAGATTTTAGTAGCAGTGTGCATTGTTGGATTACTGGTTTGCAGTTTTATATTGTAGGCCTATAATTTACAGGTTGTTTTTATAGTATTTTTTACAGAATTATTCTGGCAACCACAGCTGGCAGAATTTTTTTTTTTTTTTACAGTGTAAGTGTTATTTTAAGCTTTTGGGGCATTTAAGTTCCTGTGAAACTCATTGAAGATTTATATATTTAGATAAATATTTTCACAAATTCTAAAACAAAGATTATGCAATAAAAAAAGTATCAAATGCATTGTTTCTTCTGTTTATTAGTGGTTCTTACCTATGGATTTATGCTTGACATTTCAAATTACATGGCTTGTGTCTTATACCTTTCTAAGTGATTTTTAAGAAAGTGATTTTTGCCTGGACAAGTAAAAATATATTTACATTAAATGCAATCTGGCGGTGGGCTCTCTTGAACATATAAACAATTATCAATCACTGAATCAATCAATCAATAGAAGCACTTTAACAGCCATTTTATAGTTGATTAAAAAGTCTGTGTATTGTTAATATAATGCTGCCAGGCTGATTGCTTGCTTGACTGATTGCTTGATTGATTGATTGATTGATTGAATCCCCCCCCAGATTTTATAATCTATATACATTGTAATCAATTGTAATCGCAGAGTCCACCATGGGAATTATGTACTGTATAGATGTATATATGACCAACTGTATTGTGTATCTGTGCCAAGTGTTGCCAACACACAGCACATATAGAGGTGTGGAGGAATCCAACTGTGCATGAAATTGCCACCAATCAAATCATCTGGATTTGGCTTCTGCTTAAAATAACTCCTCTTACCGTCTGTCACACGGCAGGTGTAGAGCCGTATAATCATGTACTGTATGTATGACTCTCATCTTCCTGTGGCCATAGAAATATTATATACTGCACAAACTGCATATGATGCATATTGGAGGTACATATTGAAGCAGACAATAGATTGCTGCACCTATGTCCAGACTGTGATGTGTTTTAGAAAAAATATACCTACTGGTTCCATATAAAGTTGGGTATATAAACTATGATTCTCAAAAGTAACTTACAGTTAAACAGAGTTCAGTGAATCTATCAAGTTCATTGGACCATGCTTTCATAAACTGAAGTCTCATTCAATGCATCATTCAAGTGCTCTGCATACTTTGTGTCTTAGATCAATGTTAGAAGATAACAAAGAGAGCCAGTATGTCTCAAAGAAGTAGACACAAAGAAGCTTAGTGTTTGTCACAGCTTCAGACTTTCCAATGACGCAATCAGACGAATATAGATTTTTTTCCCCCATGAGGCTTCATTCAGGGGTAAATGATCAGTCTCTGTTGAAAGAAGCACATTTTTGAGTATTACTTATTTACTGTGTGAAACTATGAAAAGCGTGCAGCTCCTTGAACCTCTCTTAATCCACCACAACCCGCTGTTTCCAAAAAATCAATACCGCTTCCCTCAGTGCTCAGAGCTGATAAGAACAGCTTCTGAATTACTGAAAGTTATTTAATACATTTTGGCATTTTATATTCATTTTAATTTCTAAACACAATGAAAGGCAAATGTTTTCTCATTTATACAAAAAAAAGTTTGTTATGGCTTTATTTTAGCCATGTCTGGTTTATATTACATTTTTCTTTTTCATTAAAATCTGCTTAGTGGTCCTAAGGAGGTTCATAGTTTTTCCAATCTTTTAATAACCCTTTTAGCTTGCTTTTTTCCTGCTTACAGTTTAACTGATAAGCTGAGACTCTTGGCCTTCATGACAACAGAGTATACAAAATTCTTTAAAATTGCTTTTGTTGCACTTCAATCAGTGATTTATTTGTATAAGCAATTATTAAACACAGATTTAACAGATTTACTTAATTTAAAAAATGGCCAAATTACTGTCTTTGAGCATTTATTGTATTCTTATAATTTGGCTAATTTATTTTCTGGTCATGTTAAATGCATTTTTTTATAAGATTAAAATAAACTTTCAACAAATTGTTTACAATGCAGACACTTTGGGGCTAGTATTTAGCACAGTCTACATTGGTTGATAAAAAATGTTAACAAAGCAATAAGTTTGCTTTGCACATTTTTACCAACCAACGTAGACTGTATTCAGTTTTTTGCTAATTGTTTTATATGTTTTTAAATATAGTTTTAGTGCATTCAAATGTCTCATTATAAATAATTACTTCTACAGCAGTGGAGAAAAAGCCTATTTACATTTTAAAGGTTTAATTAACTTCAAAACACAGCATACAGAAATAACCAGTGAAGGGTGAAACCTCCTTTCATCCGGGTAATGTCTTATGAAAGTAAATAAATAGAAAAAAGCATGAAATGCTTATTTGAATTTGTGGATTAATTGCTTTTGATAAAGAAGACACTGTACACTGAGTGTGAGGTCTTTTAGACGACCATATTCTGTACATTCAAGGGTTTCTTCAATAGTCTTTAACTGGGCAGTGGAAGTATCAGCCAATACAATACAAGGTCAATACATTCTCATGAGATTATTTGTGATCCATGGCTCGCTGTCATGTTGTATTGTTAAGCTGCTATGTAACTGACTTAAAGTATTATGTGCTATTTTTTTATATTTTCTTCTCTTGTGAGTTAAATTATATTGTCTCTTATTCACTATGGGAAATTGCATGTCTGCAGTAAAATTAGCAGTTAAAAGGCATTACTCACGGAGAAAGGAATAAAACTATAAGGCACAAAGGAGGCAACCTTAAAAGGATTACAACACTAATCAGCACTAAGGCATCTGTTAAGGCAGTGAGAATACTCGTATTAGCAGCTAATTAACAATGCATTAATCATGCCCAGACATCCATTATTAACCTCTTGTACTATAACTCAAAACTAGTAATTAATAATAAATGCTTTGGCCTAAATGCTGATTTATTAATAGCAGAGAAAAAAAGATCTGAAGTTCAGTATATGGCCTTTTCTACTAAAAGTGTTTTACATAACTAAGAGAGAGCCTGTGGGAAATATGGAGTTTATTTTATTTCAGTTCCATAAGTGATGGGATCACAATGACCTCAAGTTCACTAATGTTGGCATGATGTATTATATGCCTTTTTTAATGCAGTGCAATTACCAGTTGGTCCTTTTTTTACCCAACAGTTATTACATAAATCTGAATCTTTGTTTTGGTGATAGAATTCACATGTCCTACATGTGACAGCCAGTCACTGCTCAAGAAAACAAGCATTCATGTATTGGACTTAAAACCTATAACCAGTAACTGCTATAAAGCCCCTTGACAACTTCACTATGTGACAGCTAGCCCTTTTCTCCTCATGTATGTATGCGTTCCCCAGTATATTTGACTCTGTGGTCATAGAAAATAGAATCCCAGTCTGATGGATTGTTGTGAAAAGGAGGCACTCCTGACAGTGAAGCTATTAGGACAGTGTGAGAACAGAGCTGGGGAGAGAGCCACTTCAGGCAAGTCAAGCACCTCATTAAACAGACAGTGAAGGATGAACTTGCTCCTCAGAAGTGGCCGAAGCAGTCAGGCAGAGAGCATGAATGAGATTTAAACATCCCTTAAAGAGAATCTGTAAAATGCACAGAAATTGATTTATGATTGTCAAGCTAAATTGATTTAGAAGACCTATATAGCAATGTTTTCCTTTGTCCATGCTTGCGCATTCATACATTTCTTTGTGTTTATAACTGTTTTGCTGCTATCCTCTTGTTTTAAAACCATTACATTTACAGTATTATACAGTACTTTAAATATCAGTTTATTGCATATTTTTGGAAAGCATGCTAAGACTTAAAATTGTGAAACAGGAAATCATTGTAATTTTAAATAAAGAAATGTAGTTCTATTTAATCTAGTTTTTGCAAATATATATATTGGCGCCATCGTGTGTTCAGTTGTATTGTTGCATGGCAGTTTCCGTATTGTTTTTGTAAATTCAACTTTACAATTCAATCTCTATTCGTTTTTAATTTAATTGAAATTAATGTAATTTCATTTCATTTATTTGTTAGTGCACAAGGAATACAAAAACAAAAGAAAAGGAAAAGAAAAAAATATTTTACTCTGTACTCTGTTTACTTGGTTTACTTTTACAAAGACATATCACTATATATAAAGGACGCTAAACATACACAAGCAATCCGCAATTTTCCTTAAAACTGCCTCTTCTCTGCTTATCTTTAGTTGTGGCACCTGAGGTCATGAGTCAGTAGTCACTATGGCAACATGAAACGCTTCTCTCTTAGCCCCACCCATCATATTATAAATGGCAGCAATCTTTTAAAAATCAGGTTTAAATCATATATTAAGTTAGTGCGTGTAATTAGTTACAACGTTTAAACCAATTTTAGATTTTTAGATAGAGATTTAATAACTTTAAGGTTAAACATGTTAAGTGAAGTAAAAAGTGCTAATATACTTTGTTTGCACACACTGCTAACACATTATTTTCCAAAACGATTTCAAACTTCATGGTGATTTTTTTTTTTTCATTAATATCATGAATTTTGAGCCATGAACATCTTGACGAAGTTTTCTTGGGGTTGTATTTGACCTGAACAAAACATTAATTTTTATTAAAAAGGTCAAAATATATGAGTCATCAATCGGTCCTCTATGTTTTTGTTTGTTTGTTTTAATCACATGACAATAAACTGCGTCTTGCCCCTTGGTTATACACACTGAGGTTGATCTGATTATTTTCTAACCAAAATACTGTATTGCTCATACATTAGGCCTACATACACACATAGCCTACATAATAATTAGACACAATAAAAAAAAATATATTCTTTAATTCCTAATATTAAGAGAAGTGGATGCTGATTCTGGTGAGACTGGTTAGTTATTTGGTCAATCAGTCATTAAGACCCTGAGAAAATGTTTATATTATGATGCACGAAATTAGCCTAT
>NW_015642529.1:6549-24545 GCF_001515625.1 Sinocyclocheilus rhinocerous
CAGTCATAAGGGTCAATTTTTTGAAATTGAGATTTATACAACATATCAAAGCTGAATAAATAAGCTTTCCATTGATGTATGGTTTGCTAGGATAGGACAATATGTGGCCGAGATACAACTATTTGAAAATCTGGAATCTGAGGGTGCAAAAAAATCTAAATATTGAGAAAATGACCTTTAAAGTTGTCTAAATGACATTCTTAGCAATGCATATTACTAATCACAAATTAAGTTTGAATATATTTACAGTAGGAAATTTACAAAATATCTTCATGGAACATGATCTTTACTTAATATCCTAATGATTTTTGGCATAATAGAAAAATCAGTAATTTTGACCCATACAATGTATTTTTGGCTATTGCTACAAACATACCCCAGAGACTTAAGACTGGTTTTGTGGTCCAGGGTCACATATTTCCTTCACTTAGCAATTCCATTAGAACATATTTTTATATATACAGGTGCATCTCAATAAGTTAGAATGTCGTGGAAAAGTTCATTTATTTTAGTAATTCAACTCAAATTGTGAAACTCGTGTATTAAATAAATTCAATGCACACAGACTGAAGTAGTTTAAGTCTTTGGTTCTTTTAATTGTGATGATTTTGGCTCACATTTAACAAAAACCCACCAATTCAAATTTATTGAGATGCACCTGTATATAACACACACTATAATAAATAATAATACAAAATGTAAAAAATAAAACTAAATTGTCTGCTTTTAGATTTAAAAATGTATACATTGCTATGCATTGGTGGTAGGATATTTTTGCTGTTTTTGAAAGAAGTATTTTATGCTGACCAAGGCTGCAAAATTGATTTAATCAAAAACACAGTAAAAGAAGTAATATTGTGAAATAGTTTTACAATTTAAAATACATTTTTTCTGGTTTAACATATTTTAAAATGTAATTAATTCCTGGATGGCAATGCTGAATTTTCAGAAACAAATACTCAAGTCTTCAGTGTCTCATGATATTTTAGCTATGCTAATTTGATTGTCATAGCTAAACTAAAAATATTGTGTTTTCTCTCCCCACTCAGGCTCTGTTTAGGAATCACCACATCCATTCACCTCTCTATCTCAAACCTTTCACTATGTTTGGCCAGTTCTCCCCTGGTGAGCCCTACAGTGCTCTCTCTACCACACCGCCCTTGAATCCAGCACACCTGCTTCAGCCCTTCCGCTTCCGCTCACGAACTGAGCCCATAGACTGGAGGCGTCTCTCTGCTCTCGACGTGGAACGTGTTGAGCGAGACATGGATGTTGATATGCTTCAGAATTTCATTACGACCGTAACGTTCTGTGCCGTGGAGGGCGAGAGGTGCCCAAACTGTCGAGGACCTGCTGACCCTTCTTTGATCAAACTGCTTCGTATGTCTCAGCTGAGCACTGAGTACCTGCTGCACTGCCAGGACTTGCTGAGCTCTCAGCTGTCAGGACTGGAAGAGCGCCTGCAGGCGGCACTCTCTCTGGTCCAGCGAGGAGAAGAACAACGAGCAGAACTTGAAAAAAATTGGCAAGAAGCCAAACAGGAGAGTCGACGGAGAAAAAAAATGATTGCCACTCAACAGCTCCTCCTGCAGGCCAGTGCTAATCATTATCACAAGGTGGTTTTCTTAAAAATTTAAAACTTTTGAAACCCTTTTAAAACCTTACACTTATAATCATACATACTGTTCAAACATTTGGGGTCTGTATGTTTTTGTGTGTGTGTGTGTTTGAAGCCTCTTATGCTCACCAAGGCTGCATTTATTTGATCAAATCTATACTAAAAACAGGAATATTGCAAAAAGTATTAGAATTTAAAATAACTGTTTTCTATTTTAATGTATTTTAAAATGTCATTTATTCCTGTAATGGTAAAGCTAAATTACTCTAGCCTTCAGTGGCATGTGATATTATCAATGTTAAAAACAAACAAACAATAAAATTGGAAACTGTGACTTTTTGAAGGATTCTTTAATGAATAGAGTTCATAGAACAGCATTTATTTGAAATAGAAATATTTTAACATTGCGCATTTCTTTACTGTCACTTTTCATCAATTTAATGAGTCTGTGCATAATGAAAGCATTAATCTTTTTAAAAAATAAATAAATAAATGAAAAATCTTACCGACCCCAAACGTTTGAATGGTAGCGTTTTGAATTTGTAGGCTAATAAATGTTTTTTTGTTGTTGTTTTTTTTAGAGTGGGCTGCCAGTTTCAATCCCTCCCACAGAATCCTATTCCCCTCCATAAATTCCTTAAAAATATAGTGTGATATTTTGTTCTAGATAATAAAAATAACTTTTTTTTATTGAGCTATCATTATACTAAGCTAGTTGGCTAAGCTGGTGTTTTGCTAACCAAGGCTAACTGAAAAGATAAACAATTGGAAATGTGTAATATTAGCATTTTTAGTCTGGTAACATAATGTTATATGTAATATGCAATTTAAGAAACATTAATATACTTTCATGATTAAGCAGATATTGTAAAATTGGCACGGAATGAACTACTGGCTGCTCGGTGACCTTTAGTTATCATAATACCAGTTCTAATATTTTGATGCCTTTTTATTCATGACAGTGCCAGTTCTGTGAAAAATCATTTGTCAACTACTCTTACTTACAAGCACATGTTCAGCGACGACATCCTGAAGTTACAGATGCAGGTTGGTGGAAAAAAATAGTGTCTGTTATTTTTTTGAACTAAGTTTAATAAAATTTCAGATATAGGTGAGCTAGCAGTTCACTTGAATATCATTGATGATGTGGTTGGAAAGAATTATTAATAACTGAATATCACTGCTTGTGCATGTGTATGTCTCAGAGAGACAAAAGAAGCGGAAGGTAGAAGAGATGGAAGATAGGATAGAAGAGCTGAAGGAGAAACTGAGATTGACGCAAATGCAGCTACAGGCAGAGAGAGAAACAGAAAGTTTGAGGCGTCAGCAGGTGAGTTTGTTTAAATCAAGTTCCAGCATCCTATACAGCTCTAAAATTCTTCAAGGGGTCATCGGATGCGACATGCACTTTTACAAGCTGTTTGAACTGAAATGTGTGTTGGCAGTGTGTGTACACAACCACCCTATAATGAAAGATCCACCCAGTGTTTTTTTTTTATCTAGTTAAATCATTTCCCCTTTCTCAAATCGAGCCGATCTCAGATGCCTGTCTGTGTGACGTCACACAAACAGGCCCCTCCCACGATAGTTTGACTGACAGTGGTGTTTCAGCACAGACTGGACTGGTGTCTTACCTTAGACCCACCCTGAGTGAGCTGTCATCAGTCTGCCATTGTTTCACCGCCGGAGCAGATGTAGACAAGAATGACTCCTAAGCGATTGAGGTGTTCTGTTGTTGGATGTAATAATGAACATAGCAGTAGTCATTTACTCCTGACATCTGAGCCGCTGAAGACGCAGTGGATTACCTTTGTTTTTGAAGGGAATGAATTTGATCTACCTAAATGTGTCTATGTTCGCGTGAATCATTCGTGATTCAGCTTCACCTACAGAAGAAGTGAGTGTAAGGTTTTTTAATTAAAATCTTTGCAAATCGCCTTTCCTAATAATGTGCTAATTAGCGAGTTTTACGATGAATGTGGCTAAAGTTTACAGTCTCTCAGAGAGTGGCTCGGAAGAGAGGGGCGGGGTGAGCAGAGCTCATTTGCATTTAAAGCGGAATGCAATAATAAATATATTCGTGCTGTAGACAGACCTGTTTTTGACAGGGTAAAAACGGTGTTGTTTTACACTACCATTGAGAAATTTTAACCAAACTATGTTACAGACTTTTCATTAAGACCCTAAAGAATCATAATCAAGTTGTGGAAAATGGGCATCCGATGACCCCTTTAAATAACCCTATTTTCTTCTGTATCTATTTCCAGTATTTTATACTTGCTGAAATTGTCATGTGTTTGTTTGCTTATTATCAGTTCAGTAGGTCTTATACTTCTTAAAGGTATAGCTTTCATTTACCCACCCTTACTGTTATCAAGCTAAATTTCCAAGCTGCTCTTTTACATACATTGAAAGCATATGGAGACTATACATTATTTGCATTTATTGGGGGAACACAAAAGTTTTGCGAGTGAAACCAAAATTCATTGAAATCATTGAATCATATTGAAAATCATTGAAATATAATTTTTCCATCACCATCTCTAATAATTCTAAGCCCTTAAAATCACAATATGTCATTTTCGCCGCTAGAGGGCGCGTATTCAAAATAAACAAATAGACAAAGGGATATTTTAATAAAAAAAAATCTTATGCCTTTAAAGGAATATGTTAATGGAAAAATGAGATGAGAGGAAAAATAATATTCCAGTGCTTTTGTGTTCCCTTGAGTAACACAAAATTTTGCGTTATATTAACAAAGTTTTGCTTTCTCCTGGAAACTTTTTGCTAAACTTTTTTTTGCTAAGCTTTCTTGCAAAACTTTTAAATGCAATCACAAAACTGATGATCAAAATAATTTGAAATGGGAAAAAAACTATGTTTCAATGCTTTTCCAAGTAAACATAACGTTTCTTGCAGGAATACAACAAGACAACACAAATGCAAAGTTTCTAGGGGGAACGCAAAAGTTGTGTGAGCAAGTGTAAAAGCATTGAAAGATCTCATTTTTACATCACCATTTCCCCTTAGATGACGAAGACTCCTTAAACTCCATATGAAATACCAGTTTAAGAGAAAACATATCAATTAATTCAGATGTGTTCCAGGATCAAGAGGAGCAGCAAAGGAGAGAACAGTCAGAGAAGGAAGCACTGGAGAGATGGAAAGAAGAGGAGAGAAGAAAATCTCAGCAGGAAATTGGAGAGCTGAGACAGTTATTTCTCCAGGAGTCTAAAGACATGGCAAGCAAGAGCTCATGCATAGAGGCTGTGAGTATACATTGGTTTAAAATGAATAGCCTGTCACCAGTAGATGGAGACAGATCCTCTGGTATGTATGCCTGCCAGGCAGCCAATAGATGAGCTACTGGGTATGTTTTTGGTTTGTCATTGCAATAACATTCTATGTTTTTTTTTGTCATCGTTCCATCTATAGAAACTGCTAATGTTGCAGAACAAAGAGGTGGGTGAAGCTAATAATGTCACTTTACAAGAAGAGAGTGACCCTGAGAAAGAACTGAGAGAAAACAAAGAGAGAGAGCTAAAAGAGAAAATGTCCAGGAAGGTGAGAGTTATTTGCTTGTTCACTGAGTCATGCATGAGTCACTAATACAATGCCCTTTTAAAATGAATGGTTATTATTTTTCAAGTTGGCAAAAAAAAAAAGAAAAAAGAAAAGAAAGGATTATTCATCAGCAAACACTGAACAACTCTTAGGCAATTCTTTCTATTTAGGAATGCCCAGTAAAGAATTTGAGTCGAAATAAATTACGAGACTCAGTCTCAACTCTGTGAGTCTCAAGCATGAATTTTTGTGACTTAAACGCGATTAAGGCATATTTTCTCATGCTCAAATATAGGCTAACTAAAATACAATCATGGTCTAATTGGCTAGGTGCACAAGATGGCGTCTGTGATCTTTGGTGACACGAGTGTGGGCGTGCTTACGGTCTTTGCAATGTTCACATTTACTGTACGGGGAAACTTTTATACGAAACTTGGCTAGATATAATAAATGTTTTTCAAATTAAATAGGTGTTAGTGGTTAAATAGTGGCATATCAAAGACAAGAGAACACATCCTCCTTACATTATTGCGTACCTCTCTGTGGTAAATCATCAAAATACAGCACAGAGATTCCTTCATTCTTTCTTCTGTTGATTATGCGGTTCAGCATCCGTCCAGGGATCTCTTTATTCAAACACAAAACAAATAAGTGTGCAATATAAATTTTCAGAGAGTTGATTTTGTTCTGACTGCTGGGGGATATCAACTGTTCATTCTCTTTCTGCGTGGAACAGCTCTATATATAAGATCGTAATGTTTGCGACTGTTAAACAAGATTTCAACATCCATTATGGACTCTGTGTATGTATGTTTTAGTAGCTACATTTGGTAACAACCCTCTACAATGTGAGTAAATCACACGCTATGTGACTACATTTCCATTCCATTTTCCTGTCAAAATAGTGGATTTCATTTCAAACAACAAAGTGTACAGTTTTCAGGCTACAAAATAGATCATTCTGAAACAGCTGAATTTCTGGTGTCAAAAATCTGGTCCAAAATCCTACTTTACACAGCTTCGTATTATAATCTGTTATTGTTCCACATCACGCGGAATTTTCTGTTGCTATGTTGGCACTGCTTGTCACTGAAAACTGATGTAAGGTCAAACTACATTATAATTTTTGGTTGTAAATTTGGTTCTGGGTTCTTAAATTAATTTATAAAAAATTATATATTTATATACATAATATATATATATATATATATATATGCATATATGAGACTTTTTAGTTCACAGAGTGCTTGCATTTTTTGCTGTTTACCAGTTTCTCAATATATTATTCATGTCCATTTTTGTCATTTAGAAAAGTGAATGGAAGAAGAAATTACAGGAAGCACAGAACAGACATCGACAGGAGAAAGAAGAGGCAAGTCTTTCTAGTATTGCACTGTCTGGGCATTATGAGTGTATTTAACATTTAGTTTATTTAACATTAAATTTTTGTTTAAGTTAAAAGATGTTTAAAGAAATTTTAAAATTCTAATTAAAAAATTATATAAAATTATAGTTATACAGAGCTTATTTGTTAAATAAGAACTATGAAGGGAACAAAATTACATTTAAAATGGACTTACCGTGTAATTTGACAAACCTCTGATGATTTCCTGAATTTATTCGAATGCACACTCTAAAAAATGCTGGGTTAAATATAACCCAGCATTTTTTAGCGTGCAGATATAAATAATTTTAAGATTGCTACAGATACAGGTATTGGCTCTGCTACACACCCCTATGGGCAACATATTGGAACACTCTTATCATGTCTGTGATTTGTATGTGTGTGTTACAGCTGAAGAGTGAGAATGCCAGGCTTGTGAAGGCCTTGTCTGTGGAGAAGAACTCTGGCTCCAGTCTGCAGAAACTTCAGCAGCAGGTTGTCTCTCTCTCTTCTCAGCTGAGCCAGAAGGACAGACTCATCAAATCTCAGGAGGAGAAGGTTGGTTATTTACTTCACAATTACAAACAGTGGATGAAAGATAGCTATAAAACCATGCTCTTGTCAGAAAATGTTACCTTAATAGTGAAGTGCCACTAGAGGCACCAAACAGAATTGCAAAAATAATGTTTACAGAATCCCCATCCCATCTGCTTTGTTTGGATAACCCAAGTCAGTTACATGCTAAAAAGTTTATTGCAAGCCATTCTGTAAAAATAAGCACCAGTGTTTACACTCTTTGGAGAACCTATAAACCTATAGTTGACTCTACTTATTAAGCTGTGATGTTATTTTTAAAGTATTTAAAAATGACACACTTCACCTTTAACTCATATAATAACATTAGATTGACGAGATTGTAGTTATTGCAAAATGATCTGCTGATGTCTTGACTCTTGAACACTAATCATCTTTCTTATTGATGCTTCACCAGATTAAAAAGTTGTTAGTCTCAGGTAATGAATTATAGCTGCCATTTATGGACTTACTCATTGCATGATTACATAAAATATTGTTGCTTTGAATCGAATTTAATGTGGTTTGACCAATTTTTGTCTCTCATTTGGTAGCTCCAGTGGTTTTGCAAAAAGCCCAAGATGCTCCTGAGGAACCAGAGGAGGAAGATGAAGAGAGTGTGTGGTTCAGTAGTTTCTAACCACAGTACATACTGTACATACACACACCAATCATGCCATTATGTACATTATTAAAACAAAATTTGCATGCACCTTCAGGCATGGAGGATTCAGATGAACCCCAGTGGAAGGTTCTAAAGTTACATAAAGGAAAGTCAGAGCTGATGAAAGCGTCTAGACCTATTCTAGAAGAATCACTGGAGGAGAAACTGGAGAATATGGGACTGCGGAAGGTACAGATTGACTCAAACAAGCATCAGTATTAACATTTAAGGCATAAAACACTAAATGAAACAGTCAGTATTTTAAGAGACATAGCATGATTTAAGTTAAACTGTAGGAATGATAGTCTGATCATTGACATACTGTACAATCCAACTACTAAACTAAAGAACACATCTGTTGCGACTCACGCAACAACAGTCGCAACAAAAATATATAAAGTATGCAGCAAAAAAAAAAAAAAAGTTAATTTTGGACTGTGGATGCATGAATATATGATGTAATTCAACAGCATTGCTCTGTGGTTGAAGTGATGATGTTTTGGCAGGGTACCAAGGGTATCTCTAAGCAAACTTTTAAGAGTCTGAGTGCTCTGTTGACTGGTCAGTGGCTGCAGAGATACAGACAGCAGCCAGACCTTCAGAACCAAAGAGACAACCTGGCACGTGAGGTCATCAGGCGAGTGAAAAGCCTACAGAATAGCCAGGGGAAATTAACACCCAGCACTTTAAAACAGGGTAAGCAAATGTGTTATTATCATGCCACCACACTACCCATTTATCAAGTCAGTTCCATTTGGTTGCCACTATTCTGAACCAAGATCAGTCATTCTTATATATTTGTTTTAGGGGGAAAGAAAAATTCAACCCTAGTGAAGGAAAAAAGCCTCCAATCCAGGGAGGACTCAAAGTCATCCATTCAGAGGGCCAAGAGCCAGCAGCCACAAGCACTTATTCCAACACCCACCCCACGCTCCAATGCACCTCAGAATCAGACTCCAAAAACACAGCAAAAAAAGAATGGGTAGGCTATACTTTCTTTTAAAAGTGGTAAATGTTCAGACTATTCAGAGACATATGAAATAGAAGGTTGAGATGTCAAGCTGTTTTTAACTATATTTAATATTACCTTATCAGTATATGTTTTTAATGAGTATATTTTTCTTGTTAGCACACCACCTTTCAGTTCAGATGAGGATGAGTCAGTTGAGGACAGTGCCTATATCACCAGCTCACGGGGCAGGCCTTCCTCCTCTGTGCGCCTTGTCCAATCAGGATCACTGCTGAACCCAACAGCTGATCCCGATTGGACAGACAGTGAACTGTCAGAGGCTTCTGACACACCCAAACTCCACAAAAGTCCCAATGCACGTGGTGAGCAAATGCCAAAGTCCTATATGTTTATTTATTTTAAAGGGGTCATATGATGCGATTAAAATTTTTCCTTTCTCTTTGGAGTGTTACAAGCTCTTGGTGCATAAAGAAGATCTGTAAAGTTGCAAAGACTAAAGTCTCAAATCCAAAGAGATAGGAGAAACAATAATGTACAGTATGTGGAAAATAATGTGTTTTTTTAACCTTAAACCGCATAAACACATTTCATTACACCAAATACACAAAATACTGTTCTTTTTAGCAGCATCATATGACCCCTTTAATTCCTCCATTTGGAATTAGTCTGAATACCGAATATATTTAATATAGATATGTTCACAGCCCTCTGTCATCTATATCATTTTGCCAAAATAGAGTGCTGCAGTGAGGACACATTTTTGTAGGTGAAAACACCCTGGAAGTTATCATTGCCCTGGTTCCCTATACAAAAAACCCAATTAATTATATTGCAGATTATTGCAAACAATAAGCTCTGTGACCAACAAAAGTTTATGATTCTTACAAGATTTGTTAATCATGATAATCTTAACAAATGAACAACTTTTAAGAATT
Source organism: Sinocyclocheilus rhinocerous (assembly GCF_001515625.1). Taxonomy (NCBI): domain Eukaryota; kingdom Metazoa; phylum Chordata; class Actinopteri; order Cypriniformes; family Cyprinidae; genus Sinocyclocheilus; species Sinocyclocheilus rhinocerous. Next base: position 16,258 of record NW_015642529.1, read on the forward strand.
TTTAACCCTGAATACAATCATCAGACGTGAAAAGCTAAACCTAGACTTGCTTGACTTCAACAACTATTTAGTCAACTTTTTCGACAACTCGATCTTTCAGTCTTTATTTAAAAAAAAAAAAAACACATTTTCATATTTTCCATTAATATTTCAGTTAGAATAGTTTGCAGACTCAAACTATTCTATAATGCTAACTTGTTTCTGGGTTTTGGTCAAAAGTTCATCATCCCTGCAGCACAGAACAAAAAAAACAGAATAGACAGATATTTTTAAAATGCCAGCTATAGAACTTCCAACTTCCTGTGGGATGTAGACATTTTAATTTTAAAAGTAGTTTAGTCTTACTTTATTAGTCAGTTACTTAACATGAATGTTTTTTGATTGCAGGTTCTGTTGTCCAAACACTGACAAGAAGTTTGGAAAGACAGCTAAGCACACCAATCAAAAAGCCTGTGGGCGGGACTAGAGTTCTGCCCTCATCCAGCCCCTCCCCTCGCCCTGCCATTGTAAAACAGAGAGCGGTAAAAAAAAAAAACCCCGCACATTCTCACATATCTCATATATTCTCAAGTCATTTCCATTGCTGTTAAAATCTTGCAGCAGAAATATAATTTGTTTTTGAACATTGCCTTTGTACAAAGCTTTGTAATATACCTGTCTTCTAGCTGTCTGATGAGGAGAGTGACTTGGAGCTGTCCTCCATAAAAGAGCTAACAGCCAACCGTGCAGGAGTACACAAAAGTTCAGAGGTCGGCGGGACCTCAGGGACCAGTGCGTGGAGTTCTGTGGCCAGTAGACCAGGAGCGTGGTGAAGTGTGATGTGACCGTCAAATAAAGGCATGTTTTCATTCCAAACCCAAATTCTCAAAGAGAATTTACAAGTGCAGTTACAAAGGAATCATTATTAAAAGCCTTTTCTATGCTTTAGGACATTAGTGAACCCAAAAATTGTACCCAAAAGAATCAGCCATTACTTGTTTGTGTGCGGTAATATAACCATCAGGTGCTTTGTTTTTGTAAATAGTGCCAAACATAGTCCAGGATACATTTACTTTTAGGAGCCAAGCAGGAAGCAGAAAAAAATTTAAGTTTGTGATATTTAGAATGTAATTGATATTTGAAATACATATGATTCTGATATTGAAGACTATCAATTAATCGTGAACATATGAGAGAAATTTGGGGAAATAATTATATACAGTAGTAAGTTAAATGTGCTAGAAATGTGATCAGAATTGTGACTTTACACATTTACAGATTTTTGGTTACAGATTAATAATGTGTACTTTAATTTTTCTTTGCCTGATCATGGGCAGAGCTTTATCATCTTTTTCACATTAAACTGTTGTAAATTTAAATTTGACAATTCATTTTCATAAGTGCAGATACATTCCATGCTCGTTTCAGCTATAATAATGCCATCAAGCATTATTACTAGCTGATACGAGCATGTACTGATTCTGCACTTATGAAAATTAATTGTCAAGTCATTTCATATTTTTCACATTCTGATACATTTTAGTTTTTTTGCCCTCAACATAATGTTCCAAAATATTTAATAGCTTTAGTTGTTTAGGAAGCACTACATGAAGGAAGGAAGCAGGATACTAAATGACATTCACACCAAGAACGATAACTTTAGAGATAACTGTAATGATAACTATATTAGCATCCACACCAATAGACAATAATGTTCTGTTTATTATTATAAGCATGCTGCAGTTACATGCTCAAGCTCTTTAAAGTCAGATGGATTCTGATTGGCTGTGATGTTTTTATTTTTCAAAAATAAAGGAAAAAAAAGAGTTCTGAGAGTGATTTCAACAATATCAGTGTCATTATCATTATAGTTTTGGTGTGTACTTCCCTATTCTCATATAAGTTGAACGATTATTAAAACTATAGATAGTAGTAATCTTTACAGATTTCATTTGTTTTAAAGCAAGGCATGATCATGCTGATAGCAGTGGTAGAAATAACTTCAGTAAAATCAAACAGTAGCTAATGAGAAAATATTGTGAAATAATGTTTGCCACACTGTAAATAAAAACAGATTATTGAAGTACATTTTACAATAAAATATTATTTTGTTTTCTACTTTAAATGTTCACGGTAATTGCCATTTCTGTAATTGCTTGTGAAATTCACGAGCAAATTCTAAGTGTAAATTGTTTCAAAGTAAATCCTTTTATTATTTATTTTTTAGTGGTTTGCAACAAGTGAGGTAGCTGTAAGTTCTGACCAAAAATAAAAAGCGACCACGCAGGCTACAGTCCCCACAATAGCCTGGCTGCATGTTCTTATCTCTCGGTCAACAGAGTTGGGTTCCTTACCATTCTTATCAGCACACATTCATCTCAGAATGAGATTAAATGTTGAATCACACCCCTCTCCGTTTCTCACCCGGCAACGCACAACCTGCCTTCCTACCGCTCTTTCAGCAGTGGCCTGACGATTGTTTGTCCTATTTTACACCGTGACCTAGAATGGCTTGCATCCTCATAAAGAGACATAAAGGTTCCTGGCCTTTAAATTCTGTCTGTGCCTCTGAGCTCTGATAGCCTGAGCAGCTGCAATCATTGTGGACCCTCCATTAGCGAAGTCTCGGAGAAAAGAACCTGAGCCGTGCAGTGTTGGCCAAGATGAAAGACTCTCCAGGGAAAATGGTGACAAATAGGGTGCCATTTACAGCCTTTTACCCATGGTTACCTGGCTTACTTCCTCTGTAACTCTTCCTCACTAACCACTAGATTGATGCCTAATTGCTATTACAGCTCAGCTGCCACTAGAGGGCGCAGTGTGTACAGAATAAGCCGCTTGTATCACAGCAGGAAACAAATTTGCAGAGCACTTGATAAGAGTGTTTCTTTTCATTCTCCGAAGCCCCAAGCGGAAACAGTTTGTTTGTACTTCTCAACAAGCCTTGAGGATTTCGCACTGAATGTGGGCCAGTCAAGAAGAGGACAATTAGGATTTTTACCCACATTTCACACTCGAAATAAGCGTTGAAACAGTCAATCCAGTTCCTCACAATCTTCTGTGTCCTTGTTCTTTATCTTCTGTCCATCCCGAAGCTCCATAATGCCAGCGCTGCCGCTTTCAGCCGACAGACAGAGGATTTCAAATCCTCCAAGATGAACGCCCGGGGGCCCCGGCTTCAATGAGCAGCATCCACTAATACGCAACACCAAGCAGACGAAACAACACCCAGCGCGGCTCTCGCAGAAAGACGCGCGATTTCAAGCGACATTGAAATAGTTTTTTGTTCTAACACAGAGGAAACACACATGCTAGAAACTGACATGGTCCCATCGGTGCTGGGCAGGCTCAAGTTCTCCGAAAAAGGCTTCAGGATGCTGGATGAAAATCAAGACCTTTTCTCTATTACCGATAGCTGGACTTAATGCATTGACCCCCGGGTCAGAGCCTCACAGATAGTGAGGTCACAGGGTGAATTTATTTAAGACGCATGGCTCTTCGTCCTTACCTGGGAAACATAAACTCCCTCTAGAGATCAGCAACATTGTATCGTCAAAATAGCTTGCAAGCACAGTCACGAGTAGATCTGAAGCTGCTTTCCATTACACAGGAATGAAGAATCACTTGACAAGTGAGTTGAGGGTGGAGATTCCTCCAGGAAGGCCGAGGTCCCCTGCAATTGAAGGATGGGCCCAAACTTTGCAGATTCCAGAGCCATTAACCAATCAGGTCTGGCAATATGGTGTGACAGAGTGAGCACATCATGGGCCGCTGCGACTCACATCCGTTATGCATTGAGACTGGCCAGATCTAAATTAGAGAGCCAATTAACTCTGCTAATAGCCCTCTCCAATTTAATCTGGGAGACAATGGGGGATTGAAGACGATGCTTTATTAAAGACGGGAGCTCACACAATATCCTCTTTCTGCTACGATTCGGAGGGCCTCCACTCGCTGCCTTGTTTTTGCTTCAATTAGCCCACCGCCTCCCATGATTAAGTGCCTATAATTATTTTTCAATTAAGGCTTTGATCTGCAGTGTACTGTATACAGCTTCTTGGCACGACAGAAAGAATGAGGATGAGACAGTGAATTTGTTCCCTTTCTGTTTGGCGTTGATGGGGGTGCGGGAGAGATTATGTTTGCAGCGAGGACCCTCTGGGACGGACATTTCCTCTGTGCAAAAGCTGATGAAAGCACAGCTCGGATTTAGTACGGGCTTTAAAGTTGGCGCTTCCTGAAATTTCCAGGTTCGAGTTTGTTTGGGAATATAAATCATGCTAATAAGAGGATGTAGCTCGGTGGTCGTATAGCGCACATGCCTCGCAAATTGTAGGTCCTGGTTCAGTCCGTGGCATCTCTATGACAATACTCACCACTTGCAGTAAATTGGACTGTCCCGATTAGCAACTAATCCTGAATACACAGAACTCGCAAACTGCAGCAGGGAAAGGTGATGTAACTCACTGGAAAGGTTGATGCTTTGAACTGTAAATCGCTTTGGATAAAATGTGTTAAATGTTAAATGACAAGTGACCAATAAATGTGTGCAGATTTTTAGCCAAGGAAAAATAGCTTCTGGTCTCTGAATGTTTAAAGATACAAAAAGGCTTAAGGAAAATCTTTTTAATATGATTTATGTTAATTGCATAAATGGATACATTACACATAGTGCATATATAAATGAAATAACCATCAACAACAGACTGAGACACACACATAACATGTTCATGGACATTTTTTTAACAATCAATCATCATCAATATTTTGAATTGAATTGAATTGAAAATTGAATATTTTAGATAAAAAACGTATATTGTATGTTAATGTATAAGGGAAAGTGCAATTTAGTGTTATTCAAGTTTTTCGTAATTTTAAACAGGTTCTGCCTTAAGTTGATTTTAAATAGCCCTTTAAGTTGATAAAAAATACAAAGTACAAATGCCATTTAGTCTCCCAAAAATTAAGCAAGTATCATAATTAAGCAAGTGTATAATTTACAGTAATGTTAAAAATCACCAAGCACAAATGTGTAAATTTGTTAATTATTTAGATTATTATTTTACATGACTTCAAGTCAACTGCTACATTACAGGAATAAAAATAGCTAAAAAAAACAAAAACAAAACAAAGCTCTTCTGGTTATTTGGTGTAAGTTTTAATAAATTTAATATTACAAGTTGGTTTCTAATGCCTGATGAGAACTATTGTATTTTTTTTCAAATACGCCAAAAATTAATGAAATAAAATAAAATAAAATAAAAATCTAACAGTCAATAAATCATGGCACAAGAACCCAAGACAATTTGTAGAGTTGGGTTGATGCATGTACTGTATATTAAAACCACTGCACAGAGGTAGATTTATACAACAGTGCTCGTTCCTTCTTTCCTCGTCACACCAAAAATACAAAATACTAAAATATCCATACCACGATGAAATGCAAACATGTACTGAACTCCATACAAATCTGCAATAATCTTTAAATTAAACACACACACACACACACACACACACCTCAGTGATTTAATCTTAGCTCTTTATCAAGATGTTTTTGTTACTGCCTCAACAGTTTTCCAATGAATTCTCTTCAGGTTTCTACAAACTGCTGTGTGTTTCACTAGCGGTTATGTGGGTGAGATTTACAGGGTGGCACTGAAGGGGTTACTTAAGCTTTTGTGGGGTCACATACAACAAAAAAAAAAAAAAAAAGTTGGGAAACACTAAGTTAAGCGTGTGTCCTCTATACCTCCACACTGAATCAGCCTTCCTCTGCTGCGTTACCTGTGCTGGAGGTGATCAAAGAGAGGAGGCTGTGCCGAGCTGGATGACAGGCCGGGCTAATTATCAGTATAGCTGCAGGGATTTGAAGCGATCAGTGAGGAGGGACGGCATTCATGGGGCGGTGTGGTAGTGACAGCTTCCTTTGTGTGAGAAGCTTTAACTACTAGGCCTCACCACACCCTCCAGGCCCATTCTGACATCATGGTGCAGAGTTATGAAGAAGAGCAGAAGGGAAATACTGGCCATTGACAGGGGACGGTTTCAACATCACCAAAGGTTCTGTGAGTGAGAGAACAGCCATATATTTAAGTTAGAGAGACAGATAAGTAGTGACACAATAGGTGGGGTTTAGCTAGAGTAGTTATGTGGTTACAGATATGGGAGTTAAGACCTCAGGTAACAGTGAAGAAAAGAAAAGGAGAGATTAAAAAAAAAGAAACATTCAAAGCCTCTGGTTTTAACACAAAGCCAGAAACAGGGTGCGTCAGCATTCCAATACCTGCCTTCATTCAGAAAATAATAACTGCCGCCTGCAGAGGAGAACAGGTTTCTGGTTCACACTGAGGTTGATGGTGGTTGATATTTGTAAGGCCCAACACACCAAATCCTCTTGTCAGTGTGCTATTGAGAACTTTGTATCTTTAAAGAACTGAATTTTTCCTCAAGGCATTGCAAAGAAACCCTGAGCTGGTGTTTCAGCTAGAGATTTAGTCAAATCCAAATGGTTAGACGAAGGCCATCTTTAGGAACTATGCACTATTTTAATAAAAAGGTATACACACAATACTGATTTTAAAGACAGGTTCTATCAAGCAAAACTATTATATGTAATGACAGAATAATAATTATATTCATAATACAGTTTTTACAATCATTTTTTTGCACTAATAACAGAACCTTCATGTCATTTTTCAAAACACTAGACACATATTTCACAGCCGATGATCAAAATGCACATTTTTCAAAACACAACACTTTTTCCAAATGCTTGGATACAATACACATGAACCAAATATCTTTTGTTCACTGAACTAAAATAACCGGTTCAAAATGACACAACTTAACATCAAAGTATTACTATTTCAAAATGCAATGAACACATTACATCTGAATTGAGTATCTATTCATTTCACTACAATGATCTAACTATCAATTGATACAACTGCTCAAAATGTAGAGTTGCAAACTGTTGTAAACTGTTGCATTACTCTTGAAGCATAGTTTTTATGGAAAATGATGAACAATATTAAATGTTTAGATTATGAAAGTGAAGCAACTGAGTATGTTCAGGTATGATCAGGTTCAAGAGGCCTGTTGTTGGGAGAAACAAACAAACCCCAAAATTCTATATCATTGTTATCAGTATTTTCAATCATGGTCTCAGGGCCCATCCACAGTTTATCACCTTGTATTTACCCCCATACTCCCTTTTCCTTACTGTAACCCAACTGAAGAATTTTTCTCCACATGGAGGTGGAAGGTTCACAATTATAGGCACCCTCACAAACAAGTCACTCTTCTCCAGGCCATGGATGATGCGTGCAATGACATCACAGGAGACCAATGTCAGACCTATTTTTCCCATGCCAGAAGATTTTTTTTCCAAGATTTTAGCTAATGAAAACATCCCGGTTGAGAGCCCAGCGGTTGAGAGGGGCCCAGAATGATGTTCGCTGGGGGGCCTGACCACCCCCCACTGAATGTGATTTTGAGGGGCCCCCATAGCAAAATCAGTGCAATGGGCTCAGAATTCCTAGCGACGGCACTGAGAGCAATCAGTTTCAGGCCCATCCACAGTTTATCACCTTGTATTTACCCCCATACTCCCTTTTCCTTACTGTAACCCAACTGAAGAATTTTTCTCCACATGGAGGTGGAAGGTTCACAATTATAGGCACCCTCACAAACAAGTCATTCTTCTCCAGGCCATGGATGATGCGTGCAACGACATCACAGGAGACCAATGTCAGGCCTATTTTTGCCAGAAGATTTTTTTCCAAGATTTTAGCTAATGCAAACATCCATTATGATGTGGCCAAAAACCTGTGGCCAAATTCACAAGACAGGGTTGATAAAAACATAGAAGTGCAGTGAGTGTGTAACGATGCGTCACTCGAAGTGGGATCCATAAGCAGGCTTTATTTACAATCGTGGTCAAACAGGCAATGGTCACATACCAGCAAACACAGTGACAGGGGGCAAACACAATCGTTGTCAGTAAACAGGCTAAAAGTCGGGGCAGGTGGCAATGAATCACAACTCAGAGACAAGGCGGATAATCCAGAAGGCAGGTAGCAGAGTATCATAAACGAGGTACAGACAGGGTCACAACAGGCTGGCAAAACAGAGAAAAACGCTCAGAAATGTAAACCGCAGTAAAACAAGACTTCGCAATGAGCTGGAAGGAACAGACTGTTTATATAGGCCAGCTGATGGGCTACAGCTGGGCTAGGTGATCAGTGCCAGATACGGGGCTGATGGGAAATGTAGTGTGAGAGTGTAAGAGTCAATATTCGGGTGAGGGA
>NW_015642529.1:24612-27105 GCF_001515625.1 Sinocyclocheilus rhinocerous
AGAGACAAGGCGGATAATCCAGAAGGCAGGTAGCAGAGTATCATAAACGAGGTACAGACAGGGTCACAACAGGCAGGCAAAACAGAGAAAAACGCTCAGAAATGTAAACCGCAGTAAAACAAGACTTCGCAATGAGCTGGAAGGAACAGACTGTTTATATAGGCCAGCTGATGGGCTACAGCTCAGCTAGGTGATCAGTGCCAGATACGGGGCTGATGGGAATTGTAGTGTGAGAGTGTAAGAGTCAATATTCGGGTGAGGGAGCCCTCTGATGGTCGGAAGAGGGAATCACGGAGTTCGACTCTGTGACAGAGTGACATTTTACTGTAGTCCTACTGTAGTTTTTTCTTATCTTTTTTTCCCTAATTTTTTTCTTATTTCAAGTTTTTTGAAAAACCTGCTGTGAGTTGTTTATTTCATCAATAATTTTCAAAAAAAATTTAATGATTCCAGTGTCTGTACTTTTCTCTCAAGTCTATTACAATGATGTATGAATGTGTAGAACCATAATGAAAGCTACATCATGTGTTTTGAACAAGTATATTTAATGATTGTACTAACAACTAAACAGTGAAACTATGGGTATCTTGTGTGTGGGTGATCTAAAGTAATGTTCCTATGATATTTCATAATAAATTAGTTTTTGGAACCAATGCTTCTGCAAATGCAAAGCTTCTTTAAAGATATGGACGCAATATGCAAAGTTCTGAACATTGGACTGCCTGTGTTACAAATAATGACTGTTTTGATTTTTGTGTCTAGAGTTTTGAAAAATGACATGAAGGTTCTGTTATTAGTGCAAAAATTATTGTAAAAAACTGTAATAAATCTTCTGCTGAATAGAATACTATTAGACATTTAATATATATATAATATACATTTTATATGACAGTAAAATATAGCATGTGACAAAAGATGTCTATTTAAAATAAATGCTGTTCTTTTGAACGTTCCATTAAGCAAAAAATCCTGGAAAAGAATGAAAATAAATATTTCTTGGGCACCAAATCAGCATATTAGAATTATTTCTGAAGGATCATGTGACACTGAAGATCGAGTAACGGCTGCTGAAAATTTTTGCTTAAAAATATATTAAATTATTTTAAATTGTAATTATTCTTCACAATATTACTGTTTTAATTGTATTTTTGATCAAATCAGTGCAGCCTTTCTGAACACTTCTTTCCAATAAATAAATAAATCTTGCTGACCTCAAACTTTTAAACAGTTGTATATGTCATGATTATGACTAAATTTAAGGCTGCCCTGTTGATACATCATCACATAACCTTTGGTGAGCGTAAGAAACTTTGGTAACACTTTAGGATTGTGGACCAATTCTCAATATTAACTAGTTGCTTATTAGCATGCATATTACCAGCATATTGGCCTTTTGATTAGTACTTATAAAGCACGTAATAATGCCTCATTCTGCATGACCATATTTTAGATCCCTTAATCCTATACCCCACACCTAAACTTAACAATTACCTACTATTAACAAGCAGCAAATTAGGAATTTATTGAGGCAAGTTAAGTTAATAGTCAGTTAGTGAGAACTGGTCCTCAATCTAAAGTGTGACTGAAACATCTTTCAAAAATATAAAAAAACGTACCACCCACAACATTTTTATTGTATTTATATTTTAAATGTTATATATATATATATATACAATATTAAAAAATATATATGTTGTTGAAGACAAACGTGCCATGTTACTAAGGAATGTCAGATATCTTTTCAAGCGATAGCTGAATTTATGTAGGTTAGACAAATACAAATCAGATAACACTGTACGTTCCTTTTCATGTCTTAAAATGAAATATCTTTGGTGTTATCAAGTGCACTCCTTAGCACAAGGATATAAACATCTAGCCATGCATCTGTGCTATTTTATACGCATGTAAAGGAGAAGACATCTATAAGAGAGAACATGAAATATGATGAAATATACTTCAACAGCACCCCTATTAGATGCCCTTTAGAAATGACAGTATAAAGCCTTATTTATAACATCTTGGAGAGAATTTCTCACCAACCAGCCTTTTCTATGGAACTGATGAAAAGAGCCACTTAAAACCATCAGGTAATTGCCAAATGCGGGGCAACGTTACATATGCTTTAATGGCATGGCATCATCTAACATGAATATAGCCAATGTACACAATACTACACACTGTGGTTTATTTATATCACAACCATTGTCACGTTTCACTACGGTGCGGGAGTGCGGAGCGAGGAACGAGGAGACCAGGAGTACATCAACACAGTGTCCCGCGCCGTAACAATTACACCAGTGAGGAGGGGGTGGACGCCCTGGAGGCTGGTGCAGGACTGGGACACGGGGAATACCTCTGGGGCGGATCAGGCAGTCCAGGGTGCCATGGCGGCACAGGGAGCTCAGGGGCCATTGCGGAGCAGGGAGCTCGGGGAGCCATGGCGGAGCAGGCAGTTTGGGGCGCCATAGCGGAGCAGGAATAATAGGAAGCTAT
>NW_015642529.1:27224-32303 GCF_001515625.1 Sinocyclocheilus rhinocerous
AGACATTCACAATACCGGACTCCGAACTGATAACATGGAACACTATATGTACAAATGACATGACGATGGAATGACGAGACACACCTGGGATCAATAAAACAATAAACATAATTAGAACAGGAACAGGAAGAACCAAATAAGGACATGGAAACATATGGGGAGCAAAACACACACAAAACACGGAAAAGAGTCTGACAACCATATTGTGACATCAAGGCTTTGAGGTATTATTTTAAACAAAAACAAAGTAAATATGAACTAAAAGCTGGAAGAGGAAAGCAAGCACAAGGAAGTAAAAGTGGATCCAAGTGAAATAAAGTAAGAGGAAGTGAGGGAGAACGAGAGAACGGAGAGCAATAATGTAATATCAGGCAAAGAAGAGAGGCTCTTTAAAGGAGAAGTAGGGATATTGGCGGCACTTGTGCGGAGGTGAGGGGAGGGGAACGGGGTTTGGATTGTGTCTGAAACATTTTGTATGACCTCCTCTCTCTGCCATCCATCAGAACGGCTGGCTCATTATTCTAACTAGCTGGCTCTTTTCTTCTGTTGCAGGACGCCATCAGTAGCAATCTGCATGCCAATTATCGGCCAGACCCCCTGATACCCCTGCATGAAAATGATCTGTCAAAGAAAAAAAAGAAGGGGAAAAAGGAAAGCGAAAAGGCTTTTGCACCATAGCCCCAATCTCTCCCCTCCCCTCATTTTCTACTCTCTCTTTCTCCTTCTCTCTCTCTCTCTCTCCCTCACCCTCCCTGTATGGGCAGTGACAGGGCTTCCTGGAAAATTAATCTATGGAGAGTGAAGAGAGAGAGGGAGTAAAAAAATTATAAATGTAGCTATTCTTCGTCTTCAGCCGGCTCAGCTCTCGGGCTCCGCAGGGCAGGGGGAAGTGGAGAGGGTGATAATTGCAAGAGAGAGAAGGATGATAACAAAGGGATACTCTTCTCCCCTTGAATGTTAGACTAAGGGCAAGGGCAAGTGGGCCAGGTACAGCCATCTTTAAACGCTTTGTGCCCTTCCAGGTATACTCCTTTCATTCGGCTATCAAATTACAGATGGGAATCCAACAATATGTCAATGTTCTGATTGAGCTTCAGTAAAACTTCCTCCCGACCTGCATGCGCTAAAATGTGGAGGGCCAAAATACATAATAAAGATGTCAAATAATGATGATCCCTGTACTAAATCGGCAATAAAGATCACAAGGAAAAAGTTATGGACAATGGAAAGACCAGTTTAGCTACTTTAACAGTGATGAAAAACAAAATGACCAACTTTAATGTTCACAGCAGGGGTTCAAATTCAAATGAAGTTCTAAAAAGTCAAATATTATTTTTCAAAAACAATCATGACTAATGTTTCAGCAGCCAGTATATTGTTTGGAGATTTCTGAAAAGAGGGTCCAAAATAGCCTGTGATTCATTGTAAATTTGAGGTTGGCACCAACAATACCACAGTGTAAAAAACAATGGTAACACTTTAGATTAGAGAACAGTATTCACTATTACCTAGTTGCTTGTTAGCATACATATTACTAGAATATTGGCTGTTTATTAGTATTTATAAAGCACGTATAATTGCCTTATTCTGCATGACCATATCCTAGATTCCTTAACCCTACTCCATACCTAAACTACCTACTATTAATAAGCAACAAATTAGGAGTTTATTGAGGGAAAATTGTCAAAATAGCTATTTTTGTGTAAATAGAATTTAAAAGCATTGATTCATGGTCCAGTGGGCTAATCTGATCTCAAAAGATAAGCAAGGTTTGGCTTGGTTAGTATGTGGATGGGAGACCACATTGGAATACCATGGTGCTGTAAGCATATGTTTCATGTTTTTTTTTTTTATTTGGTGGATGCTTCTATCCAAAGTGACTTAGACCTAGCGCATTTGTGATATAGAGTTTATTAATTCATGTATTTCCTTGGAATAAAAACCCATGACCTTGGCGTTGCTAATGTAATGCTCGGTCACTCTTGATTTTAAGGTCCAGTTCTCGCTATTAACAAACTATTAACTACGACTTTTGCCTCAGTAAACTCCAAATGTGCTGCTTATTAATAGTTAATAAGGTAGTTGTTAAGTTTAGGTATTGGGTAAGATTAGGGATGTAGAATATGGTCATGCAGAATATGTGCTATAAGTACTAATAAACAGCCAAAATGTTAATAAAAGGCATGCTAAGCAACTAGTTAATAGTGAGAATTGGTCCCTATACTAAAGTGTTACCTAATGTTCTATATTGCTTGACAACAGGATTGCTTTCCAAGCCAGTTCCTGGAGACACACTAACAGTACAATTTTTTAAAAACTCTTTCTAATCAAACACACCTGAATCAAACTCATTAGCTCATTAGAGAATCTAAGAAATGGATGGGTCAGAAAAGGGAGACTTCTAAAATATGTTCTGTTGATCAGCCTCCAGGACGAGGGTTGGGAAAAACTGCTTTAAGCCTATACTGTCCTGGGTGTTTTCCTGTCTATGGCCTGAGATACTAGGATACACTCTTAAAAATTAAGGTGCTTCACAATGCCATAGAAGAACCTTTTTGTCTAAATTGTTCCATAAAGAACCTTTAACATCTAAAGAACCTTTCTGTTTCACAAAAGTTTCTTTGTCGCAAAAGAAGGTTCTTCAGATTATAAAAAGGTAAGAAAGAGATGGTTCTTTAACAAACCTTTGAATGAATGGTTCTTTGTGGAACCAAAAATGGTTCTTCTATGGCATCGCTGTGAAGAACCTTTTAAGCACCTTTATTTTTAAGATTGTAGATTCCCCATGACCCTAGATAAGTGATTTGCAGAATGGATGGATTCTTGGTCCAAATGGAATTAATCTGGGTTTGGATCTGCTAACTGGTGATCTCTGCATAACAACTTGGTGATTCTGTAGCTCAAAAATAGCACTTTGCCCTAGCAATGGCATGATGGGTTTGTTTCTCAAAGAATGTATGTAATGATAAAATGTATGCTTTGAATGCAAGGTAAAATGCTTCGGATGAATGTAGCTGCTAAATGAAAAAAAAACAAAAAACTTTTTATCAAATGTTTAATCACTGCAATAATCTGTAGGTTTCAGCACATATACAGTACCATTTTTGTCACAATATAACCGTGTTCATTTGGCCTAAAATAGTGGGCAAGATGGTTGTGTTGTTTTTGCGTATTGAGATTACTTGTACCACTTCTAAGTGGCTCTCCTAATCCATCAACACTCCTGTGTTACACCTGCTAAGATCAGACATTTTGCACCAGACTCCATGTAGAGTGAACATGGTCAGAGTCTTTCTGTGGTTAAGAGAGTTTAAAAGTGAAAGAGGCCATTGAAATCCTGTGTGTCAACTCATTTTCAGCATCGGGGACAGCCAGTGAAGCTAAGCCAGAGAACAGAGGCTACAGAGCTCCAGCGGAGAATCACGTTTTCTCTGTTTCCCTTTGTGCTGCATGTGTGTGCTTTGATTAAAGAAAGAAGAGGCTCTAAGCGTGTTAAGGCCATTTTGTCCGATTGTTTTCACACCCCCATCCATATCCTCCTGCAAAGAAAGCTTGATATAGACACTACAGTGGAGCAAAAGCAGTGTCTCTCTAACCAGGCTGATCTACCCAATCTCACAGAACAGAGCCAACACAAGTTAACCAGACAAAGCCGGAAAGGGTTTTGTAAAAAAATCTATTTCATCACGGTGTTGCTGTGATTTGTAGGAGATGAACAAAATGCAGTAGGTGTCTTGAGGAGTAGGTAGCGCACCTGCTCGAGACATATAACAGTTGTTAGCTTATGGGGACCAGGGTTTGAATCGTACTTGGCTTATGACCCATTCCCCCACTTTCTTGTCTGTTTCTGCTGTCCTGTAAATAAGGGCTAAATAGAAGTCTTCAGACAGACCTTGCAACTGTGTATTTCAGACAAGCCTCTGAGGTTCTTATGTCACATTAGCCTGTCTGACTGACCCAGCATGCTGTGCATTTGCCGTCAGTTTGCACTCATTTAGATACAAAGCACTGCTCGGAAATCTCTCACTATATGTGACATGCTATGGCATTCCACAAGGTATAATGACTTAAGGTATAGATAGTCTCATTTACCTTTTTACGGTAAAATTCCACAGGTGAAATGCAGTCATCTGAATAGTCAATCTGAACCATTTTAAATTTCACTTTAGGGATGCCTGAGGTGATTCAAGGTTTCAAGTTAGTTCAACTTTAAACACAAATTTGCCACATTGACCAATATAGAGCTGCTTAGTTCAGGAATAATGTCTAAGTGGTGTTTCATGCATTACATCAAAATTTTGCTAACGTGACCACACCTGACCATGCAAAAATCACTCACGAATACACATGATCACTTGAGGTGGAGATACTGTGTAGATCAGCAACTCTGGCCCTCGAGATCCACTTTCCTGCAGAGTTTACTGTAGCTCTAACCCTAAACAATCACCTGAAAAAGCTAAGTCAGGTTTTCATGATAACTAGAAAGCTACATGCAGTCAGGTTTGATCAGAGTTGGAATTAATTCTGCTGAAAAACGGATGTCAAGGGCCAGATTTTCCCATCCCTGGGCTGCATCTAAAATAGCATTCTCTCTGAGTAGGTACTATACCTCTTTTGCATAATGAATTACTTTGCAATCATTAAAAAAGTATGTTCTTTATAGTATGAATCAGGCCCTTAAACACCATATACACCGAGGAGGACAATAATTAGAAATGGCCAAACTGTCCCCCCAATATTTGAAATTCGTTTACTGATTTGTTGCACTCCATTACACAGTGCTCTTGTTGTTAGAAAGACAAAAATCTTTAAAGGGGTCATATGATGCGATTTCAATTTTTCCTTTCTCTTTGGAGTGTTACAAGCTCTTGGTGCATAAAGAAGATCTGTAAAGTTGCAAAGACTAAAGTCTCAAATCCAAAGAGATATTCTTTATAAAAGTTAAGAGTCAGCCACGCCTACCTAAAAAGGCACGTTCTAACACGCCCCCACATATCTACATCACAATGTGGGAAGATTTGCATAACACCGCCCAAATGTGCACGCAAAGAAAGAAAGCGTGGTTTCAGGAACAGCAGT
>NW_015642529.1:33863-36187 GCF_001515625.1 Sinocyclocheilus rhinocerous
TTAACGTTATATTCGTTCTACGTCACTATCTGGGAAGATTTGCATAACGCCGCCCAAATGTTCACGCAAAGAAAGAAGGCGTAACTTTTATTCTCGCTGTAGTTGTTGTTGCCGCCGCTATGTCGTGAAAGCGCTGTGTGTTTCCTTGTGAAAGAGAAACTACTTTGTTTGGCCTTCCAAAAGAGGACGATTGACCCCTTTAAAAGTTACATTTTCAGCCTGGTCTGTCTCAGTGGCAGAGGCGGACAGTAACTAAGTACATTTACTTCAGTATTGTACTTAAGTACACTTTTTGAGTACCTGTACTTTACTTGAGTATTATTTTTTTCTGGAAACTTATGACTTTAACTTCATTACATTTGAAAGACAAATAATGTACTTTTCACTCCACTACATTTCTATCAAGTTCCTAAGTAGAAAGTCGTTAGCAGCTTTGAAAGTCAGTGGGTGATTTTTTTTCTCTCTAAAAACTATCTTTTTTTCAGACAGTTTACCAGTAATCACTCTTGGGGCTACATGAAGTGATTTCCCAGCATTTTTATTTTGTTTTGATGTCAAATAAGTCTTTCTGTTTTGCATTTTTGTTAAAGCAGTGTTACTGTTGTAAAGTTATACAGCTACCGTTGTGTTGCTGGGTTTTAAAGCAGGTTTGATTTTTGATTTTCTTCCTTATCAGTCTGTATTTACAGCAATTTCACTGTCCACACTGTTCAAATGTGGATGAATGGTTACACATAGATTTGTCCAGAGCTGTGTGAGATCACTACCATCCTGCTTTTGTGTGGGTGGGTAGGAGATGGTCCTCACTGCAGAACACAAGATCCAGGGGGCGAGGTTGGATTCAGATCCAACTCCTCCCACCTTACATATACCTAAACCTACCCATCTCCACCCCCTGATCCCTAAACCCACCCATCTCCACCCCTAAACCTACCAATCTCCACCCCCTAGATGTGGATCCAACTGGATCTTTGTTCTGCAGTGAGGGGCTACTGGTGGGTAGGGTGGGTACTGGTGGGTACTGGTGTTAAATAATATTTTTTGTTTTGTTTTGTTTTTTCCCCGTAGGTTTTTAACATTCTAAAAGTTCTTTATTCCAAAGATACTACAAGCTAGTCAGTGTATTCAGTAGGTGTAATGTATTCTAAGTTGCTTCAGAGGTATTGCAAGTATTACATACAACAATAATAAAACAGTGCATTGACATAAAAAAGGAAATTTACTTTTGGTACTTAAGTACTTTTAAAAGCAAGTACTTCTGTACTTTTACTTAAGTAAAAATCTATCTTTACAACTTTTACTTGTAATGAAGTAATATTTGACCAGCAGTATCTGTACTTTCACTTAAGTAATGGAGTTGTGTACTTTGTCCACCTCTGCGTGGTCTAACAGCACTCGTCGATGTCAAAATAATTTATATGGCCAATCAAATCAAAGTAGGCGGGGTTTACTGTTCACAGAAGCATAGCACAAATTCCCCCCACAATGTTTAAGACATGGTTACGGCCTTGGTATGAAAGTGTGCCTGTGGCCTCATAGGATAGTAAAGTGCCCACTGTATGTGCACTTCAGAATCTATAGTAAGCCATAGGGGACTGTTTCATGAATAATGAGAATTCGGACATACTACATATTTCGGATGCAGCCGTGGTGTAGATTCATCCATCCATTTTCCAAATTGCTTGTCCTCTGTAGGGTCACAGGGATGCTAGAGACTCACTTTGGCTGCAGGCAGAGGAAAACACCTTGGACAGATGTCCACTACAGGGTGCACACACCCATTCACACCTACAGGCAATGTGGGGGAAACCAGAGCACCCAAAGGAAACCAATACAGAAAACATGCTCAGCTGGGAGTTAAACCAGGACCTTCTTTAATGCAACAGTGCTACCCACTGGACCACCATGCCACACTTACCAGGCAGATGTTTATAGTTTGTTGAGGACAGGTGTGCTGCAAGTTTTTTAAGTGACTCAACTTCTCATTTTCATATGGTACCATTTTCATTTCACACTATAAAGAGTTGAGAATATTATATAAACAGTAGGGCCAAAATTATTAGAACACTAGTATTTTCACCAGCTAAAATATGGGTTTAAGTTATTTCTATTTTTTGCTGTAGTCTGTAGTGTGTCAGTAGGAAATATCAGTTTACATTTCCAAACATTCATTTTGCCATTAATTGTACCGTATTGGCCCGAATATAAGACGACCCTGATTATAAGACGACCCCCCTTTTTCCAGATGTACCTTTTGGAAAAAGACTTTTTAAAAACCAAATCTTGTTTTTTCTCAGTAAAACACATTTTGTCTTCAATTATTT
>NW_015642529.1:36303-43494 GCF_001515625.1 Sinocyclocheilus rhinocerous
TATATATATATATATATATATAAAATAAAAATGAAAAGAATCAAATTAATCAGTTCATGAATAATTCTGAATTATTCATGGAAAAAGTCATGGAAAAGTCATAGGAACTCATTGGTTAAAGAATTTACAATTTAGAAATTGGATCCTTTTTTACACATTTTTTGAATTTGAGTGTCTGTTTGGAGAAGGCTGGATTAGTCTGGTTTCTGGTGGTGTGGTTTTCTTGTAAAAGTCAGGCAAGGTGTACTGTATAGCTCCAGCATAGTGTTTGTTCAGACCTTTTCCTTGACCCAGGTCTAGATATGTGCACATATGAACTCAAATATGAACCAAAGTGTTTGTAATGTTTCATTCATTCCAAGAGAGCAGAATGACTGTGTTTATCTATTGCTAGCTTGATGCATCATTTTCAGGCATGTTTCTGACAATTTTATGAGTGGGAATTCAGAAAAGGGAATTTATGATCTCAAGCAGATGAGAATAGAGAGGGTTGTCATTTCCCACCTCGACAGACACGAATAGAGCCTTGACTTATGGTGGATCCATCCTCCCATTTATTCATATGTCAGGGGAAACAAGTTCTTCCACTTCCCTTTTCTTTTGTAAGTTAACATAAAACCGACTTAGAAAGAAGTCTTTTGTTTTACTTTCACAATCGTTTAATCTTGTGTTTTGGATGCCTCTTCTGGGAACTGTCTAAATGCATTGCAGATGATAAGAGATATGCCTCTCCTGTGATTCTGTTAAATCTTCTTGTGAAATTATTCATATATTAGTTGCATTTTCTACAGCAAGCATCACTATTACTGTTTCTAATTCTGTTGCTATTTGAACAAACTCTTAACCCTGAGGAATAAACTTTGTTGTGTAATTATCTCACACTACAGTATTTGTGCTGTAGACATTAATGATGCCTCACTTGCATTCTCATATTTGTGGGTAGGCTCTTTTGAATAGACCCGGTAAGAAAACACCTTAAAAATGTTGACTATTTCATTGTTTATAGGTACCATGACACCTTTGGTAATTGGTAATGGTAATTTCATATTAGTATAATATAATTATAAGTGTGATATAATTTTAAAATATAGTATAATATAAAATAATATACACAATTGTTTAAAAGTTTGGGGTTGATAAGATTTTTAAATGTTTTTAAAGATGTCTTTTAGGCTGCATTTATTTGATTAAAAATGCAGTAAAAAACACTACCTTATTGGCCCGAATATAAGACGACCCTGATTATAAGACGACCCCCCCTTTTTCCAGATGTACCTTTTGGAAAAAGGCTTTTTAAAAACCAAATCTTGTTTTTTCTCAGTAAAACACATTTTGTCTTCAATTATTTTCATATTGCATATTTTTCCTATTTTAATTTTTGTTTTGAAAGTATGGTAAAAACTGGTAAAATGTACCAACAATCACATTTTAAAAATATACACTTTTTGATATACCATTAAAAAAAACAAAACAGGTAGCCCATCTGAATTAGGACATTTAGGCTATCCATCTAATATTAGCCTACCAAAATCTTATTAACAGTCGAAGTTAAATCTTACTGTAGTCTTCAGATCTGGGTACTGTCTTACGTTTTAAAATCACAAAGGGAGTTTGGTGCCATCAGGCTAACGTGACAGTCACGACTCATGCAGCTGTCAGGTTTTCTTTTTCTTTTGTTTTTATTCGCGATCTTTACAACACGCATTACATTACGTATTTCATGGCACACTCGTTTTATGCGTATTTGGCGCCACCTATTGTTGTGGGTGTATTATTGACATGTCAAAGTCTAGACCCTGAATATAAGACGACCGCGTTTTTTCAGATGTATTTCCAAGAAAAAAACATCGTCTTATATTCGGGTCAATACGGTAATAATCCAGTGAGATTTTTGTTTGCACAAGGAGTTTGACAACAGCCAGTGCTCCACACAGAGATCTGGGGCCATATGTATAAAGCCACTCAGAGTAAAATTTTAGTCCTAAGTGTGTCAAAATTCTAAGAATGACGTAATTGTACTCTTATTCCTAATAAGAGTGATTCATAAAGGTTCCTAAGTGTTTAGACTAGGTCTCAGCTCCTACATTATTTAAGAGAGCTGAAGAGGTCTCCTAACCTAGTTAGGAGTAACAAGATGGCAGCAAACAGGAGGAGACACACACTTTCCAATGAAGATATGACATATTGGAGTTATATGATGATATGGAGTTGATAAAACGATACAAACTTGATCGTCAAGATAGTCAATTCTTTCTGTAACTGACCAAGTAAAAAATTTAATAACTTCTTCCACTCTACAAATCAATGCTCTAGCTGCAGAAATGAAAGTAGCAATTAAATTTTTTGGCTGGAAAACTGGAAAAATGCAGTGATGCACTGGTGATGACACAGTAAGCAGGGTCTTAACTATTGTGGCACTAACCTCACCAAACACAACAGTGGCCAAAAGTGATGTGTGGAGTTTTTTATTTTTATTTTTATTTTTTTATTTTTTTATGACCCTACATTTCAATTAAACCATCAAAATATGAGGGAAAAAAACACTGACCAGTGCTGCCAACTGCTTTCAATTGAAAGCAGCTAAAACAGCTGCTAAATGTTGCTAGATTACGTCATAATGGCGAGTTCACTGATCTATATATAAATATAAATATAGATCAGTGGGAAAGTCTTTGAATCTAGATAAGGTTTGTCCAAGAAATAGATTTTGCTATAGGCTTTTGACAAAATCTCAAAAGGGGTGAGAAAGTCACTAAATTGGCAACACTGACATTGACTACAACATAATCAGTTGTTAATATTTCATTGGCCTGTCAAACCATGATGCAAAAACAAACCACTTTCATGAGGATTGTGGGCTTTCCTGGAGTTGTTGGAGCTGTTGATGGAACTCATGTTCACATCAGTGCTACAATTGCAAACAAGGAGACATACCAATAGAAAACAATTTCAAAGCATCAGTAACAATTTGTGATAATTTTGCACAATGCAAAGGAATATCTGAACATACAAAACATCAAAAGAACAGGGTATCTGCTTGTAAACAAAAACATTTTATTCTAGCTTCATGCATTATTTTTTTAAACACTTGAATGTGGATAAGTTTCATAAATAAAAAATAAAGAAATAAACAACATTTTGAACATCTATATATGATATTGTTTTTGACAGCGTTCTCATTCTTCAGCATTTTTATACAAGTGCCTAAAACTTTTAACAGTACTGTAGCTTTGCAAGTAGGTCTCTTGAAGCATCTTGGAGATGTTGATTTAGTCTGTCTCAGTTTGTTCTGTTACTTCATATCACTCCAGGCAGACTGGATGATGATGAGATCAGATCTCTGTGTGGAGCACTGGCTGTTGTCAGACTCCTTGTGCAAACAAAAATCTCACTGGATTATTACAATTAATGGCAAAATGAATGTTTGGAAATGTAAACTGATATTTCCTACTGACACACTACAGCAAAAGATAGAAATAACTGACTTAAAAACATTTTTTAGCTGGTGAAAATACTAGTGTTCTAATAATTTTGGCCACCACTGTATGCTTAACATATGCAGTGAGATTTTTTCACATGGAACAGTAAGCAACCATTTAGTAACACCCTAGCAACTGCTGAGCAACCACCCAAAACACACTAAAACCTCCCTTGCAACAAACTAGCAATGGCCCAGAACAATGTAGCACCAGAATACTGTAGAAACATGGAGACTGGCTATTTTGACTTGCACCAGTGTACTGACACACAGTTCAATATCTTACTGTAGCAGCATATTAGCAAGCACCACCCACATTTTCTTTAGGAAATATACCTATCTTGTTCTTTTTGCAATTATGTTTGACGAGGCTAGTGCTACAGAGATTACACATTTCAACTTTGAAAAACAGTTTAGCAAAATCTAGGATATATAGTACATTTCAGTACATTATAAGAGTAATTGTGAAGCTTAGTAGTTTAGGGAATTGTCAGTCAAAGATTGTGATATTAAATGAGCAGTTATTCATATTATATAATTATTAATCCATTAGCATGGTTCATTATTCTATCAGCTAGCGTCTGCTCTGACTGGATTGGTCTTTATCATTAGCAGCTAATGTTAGAAATACTTGGTGATTCCAAACTGAAAGACTAAGTAGTCATTCTTCATCTGGACAATATTGCATTGTACTTTCACTCCATATTTCTGAAGCTCCTCTTTCTCTATCACAGTGAGAGGTTTGACACCAGACAGCACAGAGCGGGATGCATTTGAATATGGTAAGTGCAGTAGTCACGGCTGTTTAAGTGCTCTGAGTGGAAGAGCTGAACTCTCCCCCGGTCGCTGTTCCCTGAGGTAATAATTAACAATCCTGTCGCCAAGTCGTCAGCAGTCAATTACACCTCCTGCTCCCGCGATACATACGCAATGACTGCGAGCAAACACCACGGAGTGAGAGAGAGGGAGACAAATGCTGGAAATTGAGATTATTGCAAACGGGGGGATTTTGTAAGGAGCTGAAGAGCCCAATGTCAGGAGGTGAACGGTGAACACGGGCAACCCTCCGTCCCCCAAAACATGGAGCTATTATAGTGGATTACACAGAACAGGGGACTTTTGGTGGGAGCGTTAATTGGAGCTCTGGATGGCGTCAGTTTCCAATTACTTTTAAGCTAGCCTACGGTTAATACAGTGACAATGGGCAATGGGTATGACATTCGGAGAAATTGAGCGATGGGGAGAGGGAGCAGAGAAAGTGGGGCTGTTCTCATTGATTTGCTGAGAGGAAGATGACAATGGTGGCTAACGCTGTGGTGACAGGCCGCATCTCATACTTACATACTGCAGAGAAAAAAGTAAACAAGAAGAATAATAGGTGAAAT
Organism: Sinocyclocheilus rhinocerous; assembly: GCF_001515625.1. NCBI lineage: Eukaryota > Metazoa > Chordata > Actinopteri > Cypriniformes > Cyprinidae > Sinocyclocheilus > Sinocyclocheilus rhinocerous. Next base: position 41,167 of record NW_015642529.1, read on the forward strand.
GTATCAGATAGGACTGGTTTCAAGCAAGCTTATTTTCTGCACACAGTGTTCCATGGAAATACAATGACAATTTTTTTGCTTTCTCACAAACAGGCAGAACTGCTGTAAAAGGCTGGCACATAAATGAAGTGGAATTAGATGACACAATTTGATTTTCCTGGCAAACAACAAAATAATCTGATTTAAATGGGAACACTGATGGCTATTTTAAAGCATTAATAATATCATTACTTGCATATTGCACATTACTGATTATATTATTATTAAAATCTATTACGTCACCAGGAGTAGTGTATGTAATTTATAATGTAAAGTGAAAGTAAAAAGTGAAAGTGACGTGACATGTGGCCAAGTATGGTTACCCATACTAGGAATTAGTGCTCTGCATTTAACCCATCCTTAGTGCCTTAGTTGGAAAATCTGCTGAATGATATAGTATGTAAATTGTGTCATTCTTCATTTAAATCTGCTTATGGTTTTTGTTTGTTTGGTTTTTAATCTGCTAATTTTATACAACATTATAGCATGCACAAACATCAGATCAAGCAAGATTTTACCTTAATAACATTAACTTGGACATTCATTGAAGCTTTGCCACTTAACATCTTATTAAAGACTACTTCCTCTATTGACTAATGTACTTCTATTAGCAGAATCTTCAGTAATATGCCAAAAATGCAGTACTGACTGCAGATTATCTCCTCATCTCTGAATGTATATTCTTAACATTCCAGTTAAACTGCATAACATGTTTGATTAACCCACTAATTAGCCATGTGACATGAGTTAGCGAAGGGGGAGACATTGAAACAGAACAGAGCTAAAGAGCTGGAGCCGAAAGCCAGGAATCACACAACCCTCTTCTCTCTCGCTCTGTTCTCTTTTCCTCTTCCTCAGAGCTCCAGCATCAGTCATCCACTCCAGTCATCCCTCATTCCTTATTACCCCACTCTGTATGAAGGGCCTTGCTCAGGTTCTCACTTGAGTTTAAGTAGCTATTAGATTTGAATTATGAGCAGCATTGATACACTCAAGCATATGGTCCTATCACATCAGCTCATTCGGCCTGTATAAATTACAGCTGTATGTGGGAGATGAATGGCAGCAGGCCAATGCCAGCTAATCCACACTGTGCTAACAGCTAGATGTACATACGCTAACTTTCTCATAGTTTGTTAGTGAGCTCAGCCATGTATCGCTTTGGCATGGAAGCGTGTAGTTGATCACCTAGTATTGTATTTTTAAAAGGGACATTAAACTTGATAGATGCATATTTCCTGAACTTTTTAAAAGTGCTATTTAATGTTTTTCCCCCCTTAAGTCTAATTAAATTATTAGTAAAGTTTTGTGCCACAACAGAACCATATTTCTCTCTTTTTTATTATTTTGTTGCTGTCTTTAAGACTCCTATTCCATAGTCTTTACTCCTATTGGTTGCCGCTCCTGAAAGTCATTATTTATGTGCGTCAAGTTAATATAGTAAATACAGTAGTTTACAAATCACGCACTACCGTAAAAGTGTTTTAAGGTCATGTAAACATATGTGCCCTACAAGTGGAGTCAGAAATATTGTAATTATAAAATCTGAAAGTCGTATTTACTCTTAGGAAACTTATAAAAGGTGAATCTAGGATGAAACTCTAGCAATTCTAGATGAATTCTAGATGATAATTGTTGAGTTTAACATGTCAGAACTGATCTAAAATTTTGGTTATGTCATATAATGCATCCATAATCTATATAGAGAGAGATCAGTAAACAGAAAGCAAGTTTGTAGGGAATGGCATAAAAGGGAATAATTAAACTTTCACAGTTTGCTTTATGTAAGAAAAACATGATTCCATGTTGTGATACCATGTATAAAAAGCAAATGAATAATACATTTGAATTATTTTGAATTCAGATGTAATTATTTGGTTTGTTGCATTAATGTAACTTATTTAGTATATACACTGCTGTTCAGAAGTTTGGGATCAGTAAGATTTTTAATGTTTTTTTTATTTTTTTATATTACAATTAAAATATTATAGAAATACTATCGCAATTTAAAATAATAGTTTTCTACTTTAAAGCTGCAGTCCGTAAGTTTTGCTAGTTTCGCCATCTCTGTTTGAAAACCTGGAATTGCAGCTGTGTGCGGAATTTTCTAGCTTGCCTGGGTTGTGAGTCGGCACGGCTCCAGCGCGGATGAATCTAATGTTCTGAAGAGTATGTGTGGCAGTCAGTCATCGCACCGGTGTGGATATTTACTGTACTTCACAATCACAGATTCTAGCCTACGTCTTGGAATATGACCCAAATAAGAATTTTCACCATATATTGCCATCT